>NC_048409.1:3857436-3943239 GCF_013103735.1 Etheostoma cragini | reverse complement strand
CGCACTGTGCACGGACCCAATCACAAGCTACTTTATCTGCAAATTGGCTTCCGCTCTTGTTCATAAAATTTATTCTGTAGAACTGGCATTTCCAACCATTTACAGTACTAATTGAGAGATACCAGAACAATAATGAATTAATCATAAGTAAGTACACATTAAAATGAATAATATTTTATGTTTTTCACCATAAAACTTGATGTCTAAAACACTGTATTTATTTATATATATAAGCTGTATTTTATTAGATAGCATACAAACCACCCAGTACCCATTGTACCCAGTGAAATTGAGTAAATTTTGAACTCTCGCTCTAATCTCTGACCAGCACAGACAACGTCATGGAATTAGGATTCATATTATTTCTACTTCATTCATAATAAAATCTCTCTCAGGCTGTAAATCGACCATATGTGGTTTAGGGATTTCTCAGGATGACATAAAGTACATCCCACTATGTCATTGTTGCAGTATTTTCAAATTCTTGTGGGTAATTTGCCAAACACATAATATATGAGATGCAGATTTTCTGATTTTCTTTTCAGTTCAAACATCAGGTTTGGCTTTCTTTTCCCTACTTCCTAAACTTGGATATTTTGGGCAGATTTGTCAGAAACAATCATTGTTTTTTATAGGTAGAAATTCATCATCTGATAGCAGCCTCAGGACTCACAATGCCCAATAAAATATAATTTTTTCAGTTCCTTTAAACTACTTGTCTACCTTACATGGTCACATCTAAGCTGTTTTTATTTAAAATGGAAAAAATTGAGCAATGAGCCTTGCTCAAAGGCACAGTATCGTTTCAGAGGTACTGTACTTTGAGAGGTAAGTAAGTAAGGATTTCACTGAGACACTTTCTCAGCTTCAGCTCAGCATTCGCAGCCTGCAGCGAATGTGAAATGAGAATTTTTCTGGTTCCAAGCCCCCATTTCTAACCTTTAGACTAGAGCTTTCTAAACTGGCAGGATTTTGCTACTTGGCATGACCGCCTCTGGCAACACTTCCAGCTTCCATGATAAAAAAAACAACACACAAAGAGACTTCCAAATCCTAAAATCCTGGCAATATGTGCATTTCATACAGGTTACTTTACAAGAAAACAACTGCTGGTAAATGAAGAAAATATAAAAGGATAATATCCATTTCCATAGCATTTTTTATTGTATGTGAGAAACAAATCGGTGTTAGCCACACTGGCTTAAAGCTATTTACACTAATCACTGCATTACAAATGTAATGCAATTAAAGACCTTATGTATTTGTTTGGTGGTGGGGTCACCAACAAGTCACCTTATACAAAAGGGCCAACACATCAGTGAAAGCGTCTTTCTACTCCAAAAAATCTTATAAAGTCTTATATTAAATTGTAGCTAAGACATCACAGATGTAGAAAAACACATACATTACTTTAGCTTATCTGCCAGCTTGCAATGCATTGAACTAATGCTTGGTACTTCATGCTAATGAGCAAAATTAAATCACATTATACATGCTCTGATTTTACCATTTGAGACCTGTATGTATTTAACCCTCTGAGTTTTAAGGGCATTTTTAGATATCGTCTTAATTTCTCCTTTTTAAGGCTATTTGCATTGAACCTGATCCCCATGTTTTTCACTATAAAATATTCCGAACATACTCAGCTTTCTGTAAAGTTCGGGAGCAATATGTAAAAAATATTTCGACCCTAAAGTGGAAATATTTCTCGATCTTTGTGAAAACATACCTACACGCAGTTGTTTTGGTGCCTGAAGTATTGGGTTCACAAAGGTAGCGTAGAATGAATGAATAATTGTAATAAATAAATGGGTATAATTACCTTTTTTAATATCGCTTTTTGAGTTGGAGAGTTGCCAAACATTGCTTGGAGTGCCAGTGCTTCTTTCATCCTCAGAGGGTTATGGACTGCTTTGTTTTTTAATGATATATTTTCATGTTACACAATGCATGGACCCCCAGAATGACTGCAAACCCCAGTCTTCCCATTTAGAGCTCGGCCCCATGTTGCCAGCGGTGGAAACTGTTGATTGATGGGACTGATGCCTTCAAAGTCCTCTCAGCACACCCAGCGTGTGGAAGGTTTGGGTTAAAATCCTGTCACTCAGCAGTTCCACTTCCATTATACATTCAATACTCCTGCATTTGGCTGGTGGAACAGAGAGGGGGATGAACACAAATTACTGAAGCTATCTGTTCAGGATTAAGCAGTGCAGCACAAACAGCTTTCACTGCAGACGCCTGTACCTTAAAAGTATTCCCACTGTATAATATTCCAGCATCCTCAAAAACTCAGCACATGCTATCGAAGCGGAAGAATGCCTCGAGGATAAACAGTTTCTTTTTTGCCCTTCAGGCGAAAGCTTATTTTTCAACATTTGTTTCAAGATGACTCAGTCAGCACATAAAGTCGATGCCGTCGCGGGACAGTCAGAATTTGTGGGGCAGAAACTCGCCGATATTGCAACAATCACAGGAATGTATGAGTTAGGTGAGATGTAGCCTTGTGTTGACTCTGTTAGTGTGAGATAAGACAAGGCCAATTTCATATTTTTACCCCGTTGACAGGAGCTGGCAAGTTTTATTACTGCTGCATGGTTTGGCTATTGCTCTTGTGTCAGAAGTGCATTCCACTTTACTTTCTTATGTTTTACTTCCACACTTTAACTCTGCTTAATACAATTCTAACATTTATGTTGTTTTTTTTCAAAACTGCTTTAGAGCAAACTCACAAGAAAAAGTAAAATGAATCTGCGGCTGGGAAATAATAATGTATAAAAATGCAGCATGCAGACTTAGTTAATGATATTAAAGTGTTGATGTGTGTAATTTTGTTCTACGTACGGTATTATTAGTTTGTCAAGATAAATGTTCCTGCATGTTAAGACTTGATAAGGAATCTTTGGCTAAACTCTTACAATGCTGATCCGTTTTTGCGATGCGAAGTGTGGCTTTGCAACGTCATACACCCACGGTCGATGCTCCACGCCCCTGACTCGCAGCTGATTGGACGAACGTGTCACATGGGTCTGACTGCTCGAAAATTTCAAACCTGTGGATAGAATTTCGAACCTGTACATGGAACACAATGTTATATTTTTTGAAAAATAGTTAACTGAAGCGTGTTTCTGAAAACACTTCAAGCAAGAAATAGGCCGTACTGTTACTGAATCAGTCTTCAATTAAGATCGACAAAGGTCAGTTTCAAAGATTTTCCTCTAATTCTATTGGACGGTTGAGTCACATTACACGGATTAATTTACATAAAGATGTACATCGACCAGCTTTCTGCCGCCCAGAATGCTTTGCTTGCTCACTAAAGTCATTTGACGTCACCGTTACTCATTTTGAATCCTCTTTCACTGCAAACTAATGCAATGTTTCTTTTTGTGTGCGACGCAGCGGTCTTGTTAAGCTCACGTAACAGCTCCTCTGTTCAACACCTGCACATATGCTTAACACCTCTGCATGGCAGATGGGTTAAGCATTTGATTTCCATCTATAATTATCTCCACGTTGACGGTTACCAATCCACTGTGTATTGTAAATATAATCTTTGTGTGCATGTTTCCGTGGATTCTCTCTCCTGTCAGAGAGGCTTGGAGTGCTCTGCACAGCTGTCTTTGAAAACTTGTCACAAAGCCCAGCAGCTACAGAGTTGGCCCTTCTCACCGACAAGAAAAGAAATAATTTCACATTTGATTAAGTATTTATGATGTGCATCTCTTATTTATTTATTTTGATCAATGAGTTCCCGTTTCATGCTGCCGTCGCTTTGTATGTCGGAGATCCTCAAATCGCATCTCTGGTAGACATTATAGGTCTCCGGTGCCAGCTGATTCTCAGGAAATCTCCAGTGTAGTCTGTGAATCACAACTTGCAATCTAGAGCAAAATGCTATCACATTGCCTCCATCCTATGCATGTCTCCATTGGTGCTGTGGCATTCATCAAGGCTGGAGAAATTACCCCTATTGTGGTTTAATGTGATGGAAATGGGAAATCATTGAGGAACTGTTGTGTTCTCCAAAGCTCCCTTGACACAACAAGCTAAATCTCAACAGAAGCTATATGTCTTCAGCAGACAACAGCGATTACATGTTTCGGAGAGCAGATAATGTACATGCATGGAATTTAACTTCCTGTTAGTTTGCTGATTGTATGTCTAATGAGAAATGTATTCCCCTCGTGAGAGGTTGAGTTGGTCGAGACCTCACTCACTGAAGCAAACCCAATCTGCCATTCGCTCAGCAAGATAAGCCCCCAAGTGTTGTGGTTGTTGACAGGGATGCCGGTGGGAGTTCTCCGGGATTATCAGGTCTCTCTGTCTTCTTTTTGAGCTGACCCAGCAGGAACCCTGGCAAAATGGTTTGATCCTAAACCTGGACCTGCATTACAGTCTGACCTCCAAGCAGAATCTCTGTGGTACGGTTGGACGTGCGGGTAAAGCTGCTGGAAAGTGCGAGGACAGGCCTGAATTACAGGAGAACAACAAGAGCCAAACATATTATTTTCAACACTAGCTCATGGTGTTTTTTCTCCTGGATAAGCAAAAATTGAGAAATTTCTGTATTTCTGGCACATATCTAAACCTTCGAGAGACGCAGGCATAACTGATCCCTTACAAAGCTTTAAAAGGCATGATTTATTTATGATATGGCAAACTTATTGGAGCAAACTTTCTCAAGCGGGTAAGAGGTTTGTAACAACTGCAAGGCTCAATGGATTAGAGTACTATACAATCAAAATTCATTGCCAAGTGCTCATTTAATTCTATGTTGTTTTTGGCAAGAGAATGGAACAAAGTGACTATTTATTAAGACAGACGATAAATGACAGCAGACAGATAGAAGCGGGAACAATCTCTTCAGCTTCACAGAAAACCACTATATGAGTTTCTCGATGCACAAGTGTGCTTGTTTGAGTTCAGAATAAATGTGCTCTAAGTGATCCTCAAAAAATCAGTCCCAGAGACACTCCATCACATTCACTTAATCCACTCTTCTTTTATCATACATTTAAAGCCCCTATCAGGGAGGCTAATTTAGATAATTGTTTTGTGACCAATAACCTTTTGAGGACAAAAGACGCACCAGCGAGTCCAATCAATGTTTGACAACATTGATTTTAGACATTTAAAAATAATATTTTATTCATGTACTACACTTAGACTTAGACTTCTCTTTATTAATCCTTTTGGGATGACTCCCGCAAGGAAATTGAAATTCCCAGCATCCGTTTTAGCAATAATACAGTATAGAAGACAATATAAAGATAACAACAACAACAGTAATAAAAATAGTAAAAAATAATAATAATAACAATAAGAACCTTTGGCTTTAAAAAGACATATACCATAAGTTATCAGTCCAAATAGTCAGTGTTGAGTCCGGCTAGGCTACTTTTGTGAACCCAAGACTTTTGTCAACTAATTGTAAGCATCAAAACAATTAAGTGTAGGGATGTCTTCACAAGAGATTTGAGAAATACTTTTGACTCAGAAGCAAATTATCTCTTTATGGATTGCTCTGGAATAATTTGGAGCCACCACTTCCACCTGTGAGGCTGTCAGCTGTGTGCCTGGCATTCTCTGCGTGTAGGAGGGCTGACTTACCAGTCCTCATCGATATGGTAGCATGTGTCACGTAGCTCGTTGTCAGCCCTGTCCAGCAGAGAACCACGGACTTACCTATTATATACCATATATAGAAACTCGGCTCGGTATGACGTCATCTAAAGCCAAAAGTAGGAACAATTTTGTGGAGTGTTCAAAACAGTGGGAGATGTGGGGTTTGTGCTTTCTTTTAAACGCATTTACCTCATTATTTGAAGCTTTTGCTTTGTTTAACATGCATATCTGTCATTGTAACATTATAGATTAAATAGAAAATACAGAAAAGCAAAAAAAGGTGTCCTTTGAATTGCAACTTGCAAATTCCAATTTTTATTTACTAATTTTCTTTTACAATGCAAAGAAACGTTTATAATAACTTTGTTATGTTTTTCTTCAGATACTTCCGATCTTTGTAAAAAAAACAAGATAATCTTGTGAATTGTTACACAACCTAAAGCTAGGCTCGAAGAACGAAGGACCACACCTGCTAAAGGCTAAACTAGCTTAGCATTAACTATAATATCTTCTCTCCCTGCGCGATTCATTTAATGTGAGAATGAGACCTGGGCCGGCCTGGATGAGTGAATGATGTCCTACCTACAGTAAGATGGGGTTGTGCTGTGTTAAACTGACTCACCCAGACGCAGTTTCAGTTTGCGCGTCTGTCAGAAATTTTTTTAATGGTTTGGCTTCACTTTCTTTGTTAAACCATTTGCATCCAAAAGTGCTATTTTAATATTTCTTTTTTAGTATTTCTGTCTTTCATGTGTTAGTGACCTTGCAAGGAGCAAAGGATGCATCCCTAAGGGCAAAGCGCATAATGTGGAGGAGATGCCGTGCCTGTCCAAAGATAAGAAGAAATGCTACTGATTGCATGAACCAAATAACTAACTTCACTCCCAATTCCTTTAAAAAGCCACTGCTGGGACTCTCTTTTGTCAGTTGTCTGTACTTACGCTGTGCTGTAAACTGACTCTACTAACAATTACTAGGCATCTGAACTTTAAATTTAAGGCCTCAAAAAAGGATGGATTTTTTTCCCAGGTCTTAATTTAGTCAGGTTTTAAAAAGGTTTTAACCTTGTTCATTTCCAGAAACGCCTGCCGCAGAAAGAAAAAGTAACACGTCGTAGCCTGTAAAGCTGTGACGGGTGGTGATGGTGCAGTGGCTTTGACACATACCTTTGGTGTGGGAGACCTGGGTTCAATTCCCACTGTAATCCAGCAACCAATGTGTCCCTGTGTCCCAATGTGCGAGACAGTTGCTCCAGAGGCATGCAACCCTCTTTCATAAAGTAATTGTAAGTCGCTTTTACGTTATAATGTAGGCTATTGAAAGACTGAGCAGAACCTGTCGCTGGATGCACCGGAGGAGCGAGACACAAGTGGACTCAAAAAATTGAGACACTGGTTCACGAAGCTTCATTTAGCCATCACGGAGGATGTGCTGAATGTGCTGTTGTTTCGGAGCCTGGTCGGCGGCTTGGTGCCTTCAGACAAAGCTCAAGCTAACAGGCTAGCAGCTTACAAATTACTTTCCAGTCCTGCATTCAACATCTTCCTTAAGAAATAGTGCAAAAGTATTACCAAAGTGGAAAATATCTTATTGTATTGTATATGAAATCAGATGTTTTATTTAATTCAAGTAGTACTTGTACATGATTATTTTTCTAGGGTTTAAAAGTTATACAGATTTGATTTTTTACTTTCATACTTCTGTCGGAATGGGTACCAAGTTGGCTTTGACTTTAATTCGAAATGGTATTAAAAAGGTCTTAAAAACCTTCAAATTGAAGTACCCAGCTCCAAGTTCAACACTCGCTGCAAAATGTGTTGTGTAGATCTTCAATTTCAATCTTTACGGTCTTAAAAATGTCGTAAAAAAATTCTTTAATTTGACTTCCTAAAACCTGGTCGTAAATTTGACCTTCCAAAACCTGCAAAAACCCTGTAGTGCACATGTAACTCACTTAGAGTTATGGTAGTTAAAGTAAATATAGGGTTGCAGCAATGTACAATTTGTGAATCTAATTAATACATTTTGATTTGACTTTTAGGCTATTTAATGTCAGAAAGAGGTGAAAAAAAACTGTCATCGTCACCTTTTTTTTCTGTCTGCCCAACAATCCAAAACCCAAAGGTATTGAATCTAGTACTATATAAAACAATGTTTGACATTATTGCTGCTTCAAGAAGGACTTAATGATGATTACTCAATTCAGAATCTAGAATTCACTTTCTGTAAACCAGAGCATTGGTACCTTGGTACCAAGATAAACTACATCTAATTTGAATCAAATATATTCAAGGTATTTCAGGAAGCAATATCCAAAAACACAGCATACATCGTTCCGTGTGAGCCATCGTGAAATGTAGCCTGGAGCTCTGGTCTCTGCGGTGTGTGGTTCTATTAGCTGAAAAAATCTATTCAATATGCATTCCTGCTGTTTGAATGACTCCCTCTGACAACTGAGAGATTACAGGTGGATCTAATGGAGAGGTGGTGCTAAAGAATTCTTACGCTGATTCTGCGCCTTACTGGATTATTCGGACCCCCACAGTTTTGAACATTATTTAAAGTGTTTGATTTTTCGGGGGCCTTTTCTGACTTTACTGATATATTGCAATTATTGAGGATTGGACTGCATATTGACCAGAAAATTGAGTCTTCTCAACCTGATAAAGACGCCTGCAACAGACAATCTAATCATTCTTTATATCGTCGCTTGTGAATAAGATCCCAGAGAAATTGCAAGTCCTTCGCTTCAGGCAGCAGCTTCTTTCTCCCTTACTACTTGCGGATGGTGTTGTCTATTTGGTTTCGTTGGAGCGTGAACTGTGTGCACTGGAGTGGTTTCGAGCTTTAGTGTGGCACAGCCCAGATGAAAATCAGCACCTCCAAATTGTAGACCATGTTTCTCTATTTAGAAAAATGCCTGTGTGCTGGAGGGTGGTGAAATGCAGCTGCTCTGGTTAACAATACCAATGTGTCTGACTGCATCAGTCCAGCACATAAATAATATATTCATGTCACCAAGTTATCACAACAGTGAGACCGCAGCAAATGATCCACACCACTATGGATTAATTTGTTTATTTTTCTAACTGATCAATTAGCTTTTTAGTCTATGAAATGTATGAATAATTATCCCAATTGCCCACAGCCAAAGGTGACATCTTCAATGTTCTTGTTATGTTCTGATTAAATGTTAATCAGAATTGTTGATTCATTTTTTTTGTGGCTCCACTACTTCATTATTGGCCTTATAATTTCAGCATTACCATGACACAAGTTCCAATCATCTTGTGCAGAAAGTTATGGATTATTGGTTAACCAGCCATCAGATCTGCACAGTACAGCTCACAAATTCAACTCTCTTACCTGCTAAATTACAAATTCAACAGGTTTTTAAAAGCTGAAAATTCTGTCCACACAGAATGCTGTGTGGACTTGCCAGACTATTTTGTACTCAACTCACAGTGACCTATTCTCTGCTAAACCCTAACTGTTAAGACAGCTAAACTTAACAGTCACTGTAATTTCGTAGGATATCGTGCGATTTGTTGTGCATTACATTTTATATTAAGCCTGTTCATGAGAATACGTGCTCTACTCAATGAAAAAGCCATTTACAACTGTCTCTCCATTGTTATCAACCCCTCGGGGGTTGGATTCTGCTGCCTCACGCTAGCCTCCCTACGATGATTGAATGTGTGATTCTTGGATTTTAAAAGAAAGCCTGGGATTCTGTGCATTGGAGATACATTTCAACTGCCCCTGTCAGCTTGGTTGTTAGGGACATATCCAAACTCTAAACTATTGTGCCACTTAGGTTGAAAAATAAATTGCTTTCTTAAAAGGATGCTCTTGTATGATGAATTCTAGAGCTCTTTTATATCCCCAAAGGGTACGGTTTAAACCGGTAACATAGTGGAAAGGTGAATTAAATAAAGGTGGTGTCACAGTGCAGTGTTCATAATAGTTTGCTCAGGACAGAATAGATCAGCATTATCCCAAGGTCTTGTAGGAGAAAGCCAATTTGTGGAAGAACATCAGGTATTTAAGCATTTAATCGGGTGTGTCTTTGTACAGTCTGGTATGAGAGTGTGTGTTGTTCCATACATGCTATGTTTCTCCCCTCTGTAACCGCAAGCAGCTTCAGGAAGTCTTTCTTTTGACAACCATTTCAATTCCTGCTGCAGAGCTCTACCCACCCAACTCAACAGCCCATCTGTACTGGTGCTGCACAAACCGCTGCACATCATGCAAGATCTTTGTCTGACAATACAATTCTACACTCCAGGGAAACCGTTGTGTGCGCACGTGCTGATTGTTGTCATAATGAATGTGTCTGTTCCACTTTTTCAAATGTTGCAGCTGTTCCTTCTCTTTTCTCAAGTCAAACGTGAAACAAAATGAAGGCGAGCAGCAGGATCGAACTTTAGCCAGAGTGATAATGTATGTGTTGTGCTCTCAGCTGTCTGGTTAACTGAGGTCCACTTATAATCAGGCAGCCGAGCTTGACACATTGCAGTTTTGGATTTCAATGGGACATCAATCAAAATTGTCAAATTCAAGACGAAACCATTCCAAATTAAAATTGACATATTTTGAGTCTCTTAAATTTGTAACAAATAAGAAAACTATAAGTATATCTGACATATACTCCAAACTATTTAATTAAGAGCATCTATTGTCAACATCATTAACAAGGTTTTTAAATCTGTCACATTTCTATTTGTATTTTTATCTTTGTTATTTTATTTTGTTCACTTCATGGATCTGTTTATATTGCATTTAATACCTTTGTTACGTAATCTCATATTTTTTAAGTTGCATCTCCTTCTTTATAATTGTATGTTTTGAGCCGTGATGACTGAACGTTTGTAAATGTATCTTTAAAAAAAACAAAAGACCTTCCAAAATCCCGTTTTACAATCCCCGGGAGTGTTTCATAAATCAGCACCCCTAGCGGTAGCAGGAAATACAGCCTCACGTCTAAAACCAGAGAATGGTTGTGAAACGGTCTCAGTTCGGTTAGATCTAGGCACCAAAAGTTTGTCCCATGAAGTCAAAAGAAAAACATTTTAGTCTCAAACAGGACACATGGGGAGTGAGATGGAGTAACATAACATCTGTTCCCATTTTAGTGACCAATGGTGTTCACCACGGAGAAATGCTGTCTCCTCTTCTTTTTAATATGTATATGAATGCATTGTCTTTGATTATAAATGCATGTGGTACAAGCTGTAGGGTTGCTGACTTACTAATTAACCGCCTAATGTACGCAGATGACTTGGTCATATTTAGCCCATAAAGTGCTGGTCTCCAACAGCTTCTGAGAGTATGCACACAGTATGGTGTTGATTTTTATGTAAAATACAATGCTAAAAAGAGCAAGATCAACGTCACCAGAAGTGGAGAAGACAGACAGTCAGCCTTCCCTGACTTCTATCTCTTTGGCACTGTATTACATATTTGAGCCATGTTATTGCAAAAGACCTTTCTGATGATAAGGATATCTATGGACAGCGTCGGAAGCTGTATGCTCAAGCAAACATGATGTGTCGTAAGTTCAGCACGTGGTCTGTACCTGTGAAAATCTCACTCTTTAGAGCGTATTGTACACCTTTGTATAGGGCCTGCCTGTGGTGTTGTTATAACCAAGCTAGCATTAGCAAACCCATAGGGGCTTAAAATGACAGCATGAGGCTGCTTCTCCAAGAAGCTCCAGTGCATGCCATATGTTTGTCAGTGTTGGGGTTCCTACTTGCTCTGCTGTTTTACATAACCTGATGTATAGGTTAATGTGTAGGATATCTGAGTCAGAAAATGACATAATCCCTGTTTTGGCCAACCCTATACGCAGTTTTGTCAGATTATCTTCCAGACTGTGGAACCATTGGCAAACACGTCTGTATATTAGACACTGAACATAGTGGAAGGTTCTGTATTTTGTATTTTTGTGTTTGTGTAGGTTCTTATTGTGATATGGATGCCCCTGGGTCTGAAACAAAGTTTATATATATCCCGGTCGCCCTGGTAAAAGTAATGCAATGTAATTTAGTTATTTCAAGACAGGGACAGCACACGATAAAACATTAACCCTCATGTTGTCCTCATTGTTCAATTTTATAGCATTTGAAAAACAAATCAAAGTGGTTTTGAAATAGTATTGAGTAAAAGTTGACATATATTCCAGTATGTGATGAATTCTTGCTTAGGTATAATTTCCTAAAAATGAGGGTTGCTGAAATTAAATTCCAAAAATAACTGTAAAACTAAAGTTAATAAGTAAGTACGTCAAAAAAAGTGACAAACACTGAAAAAAGTTTGGAAAAAACCCAAACGCTAAAAACATAGATTAAAAAGTGTCAACAAAAGTGTTCACTTTCAGTTTTGACGGGAGGACAACAGAACGGTTAATCTTGTATAACAAGAGTATATGTGTTGTGCCAGGTTCTAGCAGATTGCTATTTTCCCCCTGTAGTCCCCGGGTTTGTGAAATTTGTCATCCTTATATCACCGTGGTACCTTCTTTTTTTTCCTCCTGCCATAATAACTTTGGCCACTAGAGGATGCCACCATTATAGACGCAAATAGCATCTAAAGAAGCAGCGTGAAGAACTATAAAATGTGGGGATATGCTAATTTTCTCAGTTTTATAGCACTATAAACTGAATATCTTCTGCACAGCTGTTCATATAAAATAAGATATTTGACGATGCACATGACGGCATCTTTTCTGGGAATTTTTGACATGTTTTCCAATCCCTTAAACATCTCTGGTTCATTTGGGCCTTGATGCAAATCAAAAAGCAGTGGTTGTTGCATTGTTCCAAAAATTATCATATCATGTATTAATTGTTGCCACAATATACAATAACACAATGTCGCTGCTGTTCTTCAGAAGAGGAAACACATTTTATTGAGCTATTTCGCTCAGAGAAAGTCAGACAATCTGGCCTCGTCCCTTTTGAAAGATTGGGAAAACCAAGAGTTAGTTAGTGAGATAGTTGTAAAGGGTGACCCATAGGGTTAACATTACGTTTGTTTTCACATGACAAATCATGGAGATACAAGCTTCGGCCCAACAGTTGTCATCTATCCATCCATCCCTATTTCTTTAAAATAGAGGGACTCTGGTTTGAGTCCACCGTGATACGCTGTGACACCTGTCAATCAACCAAACACATCAGAAACCACATTTCTCCTGTCATGTATATGTGGAAAAAATGCTCCTAAAAGATCAACTACCACTAAAAAGAGCATTCCAGAAAGACGCTGTTGAGACTCTATCTTCTTGAGAGAGAAAAAATACATATATTAACTTTGTATTTCAGGAGAGAGATGGATGATTTTTTCATTTGAAGTTGCTTCAGTTTTCTCGGAGTCAGCATTTCGCAGCCATTAGGAGAAATGGAGCTGCAGCTGTCACTTGGCTCAGACAGCCAAATCAAAAGTAAAGACCGTTCTTTTCTGAACTTTAAGGCTGACTGTAAAGTCATTTACGAGTGACACGATAGGATTGAGCAGTTTAATGATTTGCTGTCATTGAAAATTTGTCATGAATCATACAGGAGTGTGTTTGCTGAACAAAGGGCACTTTTTTTCTGACCAACTGGATGTCGCAATAGGAAGGTAACATAAAAACTGCACTGCTGCTAATGCTGTTTTTTTTTTAATGCTCTTTCCTAGTCAGAGTGCAGTGAGCGGAGGTGAAACACTGTTCATTTACCTAGACATCTGCTTGCCTTCTGGCTATCCTCCATATTTTTAGGGAGTCATGAGTGGTTGCACTCTCACAGATGCTATTTGAATAACATTTCACACCACCTGTGCTTTAAAATCCATCTGAAACGTTGCAGTTGCTTTAGTCCTTCATCTACTGCCACCCTTTTTGTCAGAACGTAGTCTACGCCATTAATATTATTAATATAGTATCTTAATTTACAATCATGACAAATACAACTGTTTAGGTGTGAAACATGGTATGTGGTATACACGCCACACACAATGTGTGCAAATAATATCTCTTAAATAACATATATACATGTTAAAACAATATTATTTGGCTCCACTTTCAACCCCATGGTATGTGAAAACAGTTTGTCAGTTTTCCAGAAAAAGCTAGAAAAATATTGTTTTTGTAACGAATCTTCATGACCACTAAGCATGCTCCCACCTTTTAGGGAAGGCCATGAAATGTGGTTGAAACCTCCGGAAACACATGAGTAAAATCCAAAAGTAAACATATTCAAAAAATGCTGTTTGCTGTGCAAACCTAGAATTGATTCCCATCTTAAAGCTATATGCCAAAGTTATCGTCAGACCACTTATTGTAAATAATAAAAAGCATGAATGGTTTTCAAGACTATGTCCATTAGCGGTTAATTAGAGGAATAGCATCAATTAGCTCCAATAGAGCTTACTTACAAGTGAAAGGTCAGTCTTTTTACTGAGTCAGAGCCTTCACATCATTTAACAATACTGCATGGATGACATTTATTAAGCTAATACCTTCAATGGTTTTGCTACTGATGCTATGATGGTAAAACATAAAAGAGACAGAGAGGGAGAGACAGAGAGAGAGACTGCAGAGTCAGTCGGGCTCTGCTGCTATAGTAACAGTGATGGGCCAAAGACCATTCCTTTGTGGATAAATACTGGCCCATGCTTCAAAGTTTGCTTAGTATCTGACAATACACGTCCAATAAATCAACAGACTGTTGGAGAATAGAGCCAGAGCCACAGGGACACATCCCACTCACAACTCCAGGCCTTTTCTCGCACAGTGCACTCTGGGTAAGTGAGAGAATGATCAGCCATCATTGGGATTTCAAAACAGCCGCATGAATCACATTGGACGCTTTGAAATCTTTTTGTGCCTTTTTGATTTGAGGTCTGGGGATAAACAGAAAACATCTCAATGAAGCTTCCTTGGCTTTAGCTCCCAGCTGTGTGTGTATTTGAAAATTGCAAAGGCTGACTGCGTGGAGCAGATACTGTTGACCATTATAGGGAAAGGACTTCCCCAAGGACAAATCACCTGATCCCTGTAGAAACCGCAAATGGAAAGTGCTTCAAACTGTTTTCACTTTAGCGTGGTGGAAGTGCCCTTGTGGGAGCCAAAGCTGGGTGGGGGGGGAGGGGGTTGAAGACAGGAGGACTGCATGATTAGCCTGGGGATCTGATGGAAGGTCAGGATCTGTGGTAGGCCAGAGACGAACACAGATGCTATCAGGATCAGTCTGGAGAGCAGTGATAGTCCTCCTCGACTGTGATCAACAGAGTGACAATACTGTCAGTCTCCCTCCGCCAGAAGTCCCACCGGAAGATATCTAACAGCTAATCGATGATAATGTAAACCGTGTTTCAAGCCACTCTGCTCGGGTTTACAGTTCTCTTGTCTCATTTTCACAGTCATGTTCCGACTGTGAAAATGTGCTTTAGCTTTACTGTTTCTTATGAAACATCTGTAGCAGTGTTGCCATCATTGTTTACAATGATTGGTGATGAAATGGGCTTTCATGCAGTAGAGCTGCCAAGGTTAATGGGTTATTAGATTAGTAGCCAACTGTTAAATTAATCGCCGACTATTTTGATGATTGATTAATCGGTTTGACACATTTTTCACGAATAAAGAAGTTCTCTGATTGCAGCTCGTTAAATGTAAACATGTAAATATGTCCTCTTGGACTGTGAACTGAATAAAGGGGAATAAAATCAGATAAACATCAGCCGACCTTCCGATAGGTAGACAACCAATCTAATGGCGCCAGGATTATGTCATATCTCAATAAAACATGCTCATGAGCAAATATAATTTCACACATGCAGATCATACTCCTTGTGCACGAATTCAACAATGAAGAGTAGTATTGTTGCCTTTCACAATCGACACATATGGTGCTTTTATGGGTGAGGACGGGCTGGGACAGTCTGTGTTGTGAGATTCTCAGAGTCTAATTCACATTTTCCTTTAACTATTTAGTTTCCCGTTGAGCTTGTAAATCAATTAAATACAGTATCCCTTTGACAGGCTTCCTACTCAAAATCTTTCAGGATGAAATTTGTTACACTCCTCATCTGTCCTTGTGTATTACGACGTGTGATATGTGCATGAATAGAAAAAAAGAGGAGCAGCCCTTATTATCTGCTGTGTAGGCATTTCTGCATTCACCACATGGAACACTTCCATTTGAGGACTGAATTGTGTGTCAACACATCCGCGCTTCCCATCTTCCCTCAGGCGCTTTTCTCAATGCAAAGCTGGCTTTAGCCCCTGCTGACCTGTGTAGTTCTGCAGGAAGATGCTATTAGCCCAGGGAAAAACAAACATAAAAAACAGTCCCTCTTTCTAACACTGTCTTTAATAATATTGTGGACCCTGTGGGCGTGCCTCGTTTCCTCTGAGCTCCTACACAATATCTCAGAAGACAAGCAGCGGTGGATTCATTGACTCTACGGAGAAGAATAGAGACTGAAATCCCTCTAAGGCATGTTAATCCAAAACATAAAAAAAAGAAAAAAGCATCTCTAACTAATGCTCTGAAATATATACATAGTGTGTGCAGGGAAGCATCATCTAAATTACATCATGATTATATAGTGTTTGTTCCTTTTTACCCATTCTCTTCACTTCACTGCCTGCTGCTAGCAACAGCAGGTATAACAAAGACAAATGACTGAACATTAGACATGTGAGATGTCACTGCGCAGTTCATAAAATTCACACTCAACTCACTTGTCGGGTCCCTGTGGCTTGATTAAAATCTGTTTAGTGTGTGTGTCCAGAGTACAGACTCCATTGGATCAGGATGGCACCATGATCCTGGTTGCAGCTGTCGCACTGCACTACACCCTGCTACCCTCTGCTACGTCCTGCGGTGCCCTGCTGTGTTCCACTGCATCCAGCTATGCCCTGCTGTGCCACATTATACTGTATACTTTAACACCCTGCAGCGTCGTGCCATGACATGACCCACTACTACCACCATATTTTAGTCTCTAGCTACACTACCGGTCAAAAGTTTGGGGTCACTTACAAATTTCCATTTCACTCCATTATAGACAGGATACCAGCTGATCTGGGTGGGTGGCTGATCTTTAATGCAATATCTACATTTCCCATTATCAGCAACCATTCATCCAATGTTCCAAAGGCACATTTTGTTTACTAATCTGATATTATTTAAAAAAACTAACTAAGAAAACATTAAACAACCCTTTTGCAATTATGTAAGCACATAATGTAATCTGGAAACTGCTGCCCTGGTTAAAAAAAACAAGGCAACGGATCTCAGCTGGGATTCTGTCTATAATGGAGTCCAATGGAAATTTGTGAGTGACCCCAAACTTTTGACCGGTAGTGTATGTTTCCATCCACACGTTTTTACCCAAATTAAGTGACATTGAATAAAAAAATGCCTTATGAAAACTTCAACAGAATCACATGAATATCGACTCAAAGAAAATACGTTTGCTCTCATCAGATTTGATCTTGTTTGATACACCGCTTATGCGATTAATGCTGATGGAAACGTTATTTGCCGAATAAATGATGAATTGGGATTAAGTTTTAGGTCGTTTTGTGGTTGCAACCCGCCACAAAACGAAGAAGTTTTAAATAATTTCCGCCCGGTGTTTCTGCTCTGTTTGCACACATGGTGGGTGTCAACAGAGACAGATCGAAGTGGACGGACGAGGAGACAAGAGACTTTTTAATTTTAATTTATCAGGAATTCGCGCAGGAAAGGGCCAACAAAGGTTAGGACAAGCCGAGGGACGTTGTCCGAAATAAATGGAAGGCCCTTAAACAGCGAGACATGTCTCAAAAGAGAGTTGTCTCGCCGGAGGGACAATAAAAGCCAAGTTGCGTTTGCATGATCATAGCGATATGTTGATAGTGTCGTTGTTTTCTCATTATAGCTTGATATGTCACTATCAGCTGGCACATAAGCACTATTACATCTTGTCTAGTATTGATCATTTGTTGGTAGATGGCGCAATCCATTTTGTCTAGAAAAACTTTCCCGAATGTTTGCTGCATGTTGTGCGATTCAATGTGAAAATGAATGGAAAATCACTTTCACATACCAATTTGATTGCAAAACAGCATGTGACGTCCTTACACACAGGTTTTTATTCACTTTAAAGCCGTTGAAAGGAAGAAAACACTTTAACCAGCTTCATTCGCACACGCTGTTTTTTTTTTCCAAACTTCCGATAATTCACTTGACAAGTGGATGAAAACTTAGTCACTGTTCCATGTTCTTAGTTGTGATTGTTATTGCAACTGTGCATTACACCTCCTACCGGCACCGTCAGGCACCGCCTACCAAGAGCCCGGGTCTGGACGAGGTTTCCTCGCCACTGCACATGGTCGCACCGTCACACCATGCTTGCTCTTGGGGAATTATATGGACTTTATAAATTACAGAGTGTGGTCTAGACCTGTAAAGTGTCTTGAGATAAATGTAACTGTTGTGATAATACTATAAATAAATACAAATGGTACTATAAATAAAATGGAATTAAATGTTCTTTTCATACAGCCAAAGGTAAGGGAGTGTAAAGTTATTGTCCGTCTCACCAGGAAGGAAAGCTACTTGCTTGACTTTGGGCAAGGACGGTCAGAGGCAGACCAGCGCCACATGGGACATCTGGATTTTCACACTTCTCCACGCCCACGTGTAATTGACAGCGACAGGCAGTGACTGACGGCATCAACTCCGAGTCTGAATACTCAGGTGGACAATGATTCTTCAATCATGTCTGTGGCTGGAACAGATCAGCGTCCTCGCCGCGTGGCAGTAATACTTTAGTCACACGAGTTGGAGCCGAGTCTTTGCAATGGGCACCGTGTCAGATAAAAAGCCATATTTACATTGTTTGTTTCTCGGGAGATGGCAGGTTATTTGGAGGACGGGTGACAGCTGCGTTGCGATGATAAGGTTTTCATGAAATAGGGGTCCACATACAATCATAATCACCAATGGAAAGCCATCTTTCTTCATATATCAGATGGGAAGGAGGGCAAAACCAGTTACTGATCAAAGGAGATAAATTAAATCTGAAAGGAGTTAGAGAAAAATATCAACATTGTACTTCTTATACTACAATGAATCTATTGCTGTCATGAATGAGTGAAGCAAGTATTCAGGCACCAAGTAATTCTGTATGATAAAATATAAAGCTTTTTGACAACACAAACATCCCCTGCTATCAAATAACACTTTACACTACATTTTTAAGTGTATATACTTGTATTGCATTGCATTATGCAAGTTTTAGATTCAGTATGTCTATACCCTGTAGATCCTTTTAAAAGAAATCAATGTAACTATACAGTATGTTCCTAAATGTTCTAGTCATAAAGTCTCTACTGTGTTTTAACATGAATTAGGATTGACTTACTTACAGTAAAGTCATATAATTTTAAAAATACAAACTCTCCCAAGTTTAGGAATACTTCTTGTCAACTAAATAAATTGATTGCTGAACTTTTAGCTTCTTATTGTTGTCGCTCATTGGTTAAACGTCCATGCATTGGTGCAAGGTTTTCTAAAGGTTAGCAAAATTTAAAAGCATTTGTTTTCCAGAGCTCCACATCAAGTTCTGATGAAACAAGTCCTTTGCATTGTTAAAATACTATGAATGATGTCATTGACTGGCACTGCTGGTTAATTTAATTTTTTCCAGTTGGGTCTTCATACTGAAGAGGAATAAGGCAATTTAACTACATCAAAATAGAGAAAGAAGAGCTCATCAAAGCCATTAAAGAGTAACTGCAACCAGTCTAATAGTCTGGTTTGCACTGCCAACTAGTGATAGCAACATACTTTCCCACACCCTTTGTAACTGTGATATTTCTATATAGTACCATGCTACATAACAGCTAGGGGGGGTGATGATGAGTGTGTTGAGAGCCTTTCCACCCAGAGTCCAGTGTTATGTGTTTCATCCTTCCTCAGTGTTGTGTGGAGTAACACTTTATTCACCATCTCTCATGTCAAAATTCACCCAAATTCTATGCGCATTTCTCCCTATTTTAAGAAGAAAAACGTCTTTAAATGTGCATTTTTAAGCTTGAATATTCATTCGGACGGAAAAATCCTGTCTGATACAAGCTTGTTCATCTACACAAGCCAAGAATTCAATCTATTTGTAGAAAGGTGTCCAAACAGGTGCCCCTATTAAAAAGCCTGTCTACTATTTCTTACAACTATTCTGCCAGTGTTGCATCTGCATCAACAAATCATTGAGAATCCGTGAACCGATAAAACAGTGAGTTAACCTTCAAGTTGACACAGTTGTCTTATTGGGTCTGGCTTTGTTTATACTAGTTTCTCTGTGAAGCTGAAGTGTTGGCTGAACTCAAACTGAACCTGATGTGCACACAAACACACTCCCACCATTGATCAAAATAATGTGCGTGCAGGAGCCGAGGATGGTCTGGCTAATCCACACAGCAAGAAAACTGATTGGACGGATAGTCCAGCCTCTGAAAATGCAAGCTTTTCTCGACGAAGAAAGAACGGAAAACAGGGAGAGAGAATAAACAGGTCCATACAGAAGTGCAAGAGTCGCATCATTTCAGAGGCATTAAGCGAGACGAGATTCAATTTTTTTCCTTGGCTGCTAGAGCGTGTCCCCCTCGTCTGTCACTTCCGCCATTTACCAGCAGTTCCTGACCCAAAAAAGGATGCCTTCGTCACATTTCTATCACAGCTCTCTGCTGTTCCCATCACACACTGGACATGGTGACATGGTTGAATCAGCATACCTGACAACGATCACTGTCCTTCTGATGGAAGGCTACCATACAGCCAGCTTCTGCCCATTGCAGGAGATGGACATAACACCAGGCTTGGGTGTTCAGATCATATGAACCTCAAGAGGAAAAAATGCCTTAGAAATTATAAGGAGGCCAAATTCTCACTTCAACTAGAGAATGTAGGTGATTGAAAGCTCGGTCAGGCTGATTTTCACAAACCCTGCTATTTTTTTTTAACAAGGACAGGTTGGAGACTGGAGAACTTGCCCAATGCCTGTCATATTTGGAGGAAATAAAGCTTTGTGATACAGCCAGTTTCGATGTCAAGTTTTTGTCCAACAAAAGCAGACACAGTAGCCAAAGAAAGATTGGGCATACGTTTGAAAAAGCCTAAAGGGGGTTTAGTATTTTTACTAAATACACATCAATAGAATTAGAACAATCCCCCCAAAAAAGACTGAACATAGAAAAATAAATAAATAAACTCTAAATAAAACACACTGCAGCTTGGCATTTGAGCCAATGTCCAGACAATGAAAGAAAAATACTATAAAAAACAACAAATCAGTCTAATGTGAGTCAAACTCTATGTTATGGATTTTTTTTCCCCCACAGCCTTTAGGGAGGTATTATTCTGAAAAGATTAAATGAGAAGTATAAAAGGATATTGACACTTTTCTTTTTATCTTGAGGCCACTACGTTGGAAAACAGAGTTAACAGAAAGATTCAACTGATTAGATTTTGCATTTCTTTTCTATGTGACACCTGTAGCAAGGCCTTTACTCTTTAAAAACCATAAGCCATATTCATGCTACCAGACATATCTCATAATATTATGCTTTTTTGTAATTAAGTTATGTTTATTCAACATAATGGATTGGAGTTGTTCATACATATTTTGCTGTGTTCATGCAAGGTCTATTCTCTAATGCAGCTTGGTGTAAGTTCAGTCATTTTCATTCCCTTCTCCCTCCCTCTTCTCCTGCTTCTGCTCATCAGCTGATTAAGACTGTTTACCTTTTTTAGTGAAACCAACCAGATTTTGCCATAATCTACGCCAGCCAATCACATCCTTGCTCTCAATATTTAAATACTCTCCTCCCAGTCGCTGTCAGCTGTTATTTCAGCACAAACTGAATCGACCGAATCAGATCTCAGCATCCTCTTCATTGATCACCATCACTAGACTCTATGGGGTGTGTGTGTGTGTGTGTGTGTGTGTGGGGGGGTCTCCTACACTACTCATGGCAGCTTAAAATATGATGACATCATAGTGGAAATTTGATGACAAAAAAAGGTCTCTCCTGATTGGACTGCACGTGATGGGAACATTAACCCCTTTCAAAAGGTATTGGGTATGCTTTTACAGTTTTGCAATTATACAGTGATCATTTCTACGGATAATAAAAGTTTTGGTTATACACACACGCATTGTACGTCGCAGTTTTCTCGGGAACGCCAGAGGGCGTTAAAAACAAATTAATCTGTGAATGAGCAAGGAGAAGTAGAAAGGGGGAAGTTGCCTGGCAACACTAAACACATCCCCGATAAACACAGAATGTGTATCTCTACTGTAATTCTAATCTCCAACTGGAAATGACTATCTGCCTCCAACGCTGTTAAGAACACTCTATCCATGAGGCCGTTTTATAACTTTGACAAAGCTCACGTTTTTCCACACTCTCCAGCAAATGCTTCTTCTTTTCCCAGTGTGGCGTCTCGCTCTCGCCGAGTTGCGGAAATGAAGAGTTGGGTGACCAGAAAAAAAAGAGAACCATGTAGGCTATGTTGAGTGAAGTACTTTAAAATATCTAAAAATAAAAAAAAAAACATGAACCACGAGGTCGTGATATGTTAAGTTCATCCATTCTCTTGTAACATTGACACCCTTCATTAGTTTAAAGGGAATCGTTTGTCAAGATAAGGTGAATATTGAAATGTTGCTAAGCTTTTAACTACATTTTTTAAACAGTTTCAATCTGAGAATTGCGTACTGTTTTACTGCATCCATCAAATATCAGACTAAACCAGGGTGCTTTACATTTCGGAATTTCAAGTAGGAATGGGATCCGAGCTTGTAGTTGCCACTGTAGAAAATGCTGTGCTTGCTCCTGGGATCTGTCCATGGGGCTGGAAATTCTGCTCAATGGCGCTCTTGTTAACTAGAAGACTTCAAGATTTACAGTGCAGGTGCTGTCACCTTGTCCTGTCTGCACTGTTGTTCCTGATGTCTCTAAGGTCCCTGTGCACCCTGCTGTGTTGTACTCCATCAGTGTTTGAGCCTAGATACCTTAACTGTTGTAGAACTTCCAGAATAGTCTTGCATTGCTAGACCATTCTCAACAGCGCTGCGGAGCAGGGTATGACTAGTCCACATAGCATTCCTGGTTTATCGGGATTTCTTTAAACCAATCACAATGGTCATGGACAGAGCCAAGGTGCTTCTGCACAATAATCTCAAGAAGGAACTTGTTTTGGTGGAACGTGTTCTTTCAAAAGTAGTTTAGTCGTGCAATAGAAAACTCAAATTGGATAGATGGTCTAGCTAGCTGTCTGGATTTAACCTGCAGAGATCTGAGGAGCAGGTACCCACAGTCCTCCTAAATCCACCAGAGGTTAGAACGACAACACAAAGGAAGAGGAAGGTGAGGTAACAGTCCAGGAAATGGAAAGTTGTTAATAGAAACTACTTCCAGACATAGAAGGAGGACTTACATACTCCTTTTGGAGGCACAATGCAATATAACTGTATTACAATACATGAGATGACATGATAAGATTTGCGGTTCTGTGTGTATCTCGGTTTTGGAGTCACTGTTTTGTATGTTTTAGTACAACAGGGAGAGTAATATTTTTTAAACACATTTAATTTTTACAGTGGCTCACTGGCCATTATTCACACTGCAAGAAGCCCCTCAAATACTGGCATATGGTTAATAAGAAAAACTGAACAACCAAAAATAAATAACACATATGTAAGCAAAGCTCCACTCTTTTTTATATGGAATTCATCCTTTATTTAACTAGAAGTAAAGGCTCATTGAGATTAACAATTTCTTTTTTAAGAGCGTCCTTGCCAAGACATGCAGCCCAAACATTACAGTTTAAGAATTATAAGATATGAAAAAAACAGTCAAAACATATACAGCTCAATTTTGATGTGACTGCTTCCAAGGCAGAAACCCACAGCTGATTTTTTTCAATTAGAACTTTGAACTGGTGATAATTCGGATTCATGCTTCGTGCCCTACAGATGAACTTCCTTACAAATGAACAGCACCTGGCCTTAAATATTGGATCCAGTTCACTTACATGCAGATTTTTTTTTTCAAGAGGCACCTTGTTCCTCCTCCTCCTCCGCTCATTCTAAATAAGGTTACTCCTCCTACGCCAGCCAAGCCCACATTCACTCGGCCTCTGTGATGGACGGTCAAGAAGACAAGTCGTCCACTTGTTGTCTGACATTTTGAATTCCAAATTCAGTTTTTTCGCGCCGCTAACACGTTTACAGGGAAAACTCACTCTCTAGAATTTCTCTTCCATATGTACGAGCAGCAGACCTACCTTTGACTATGTTGATGTGTTTGGGTCACAGGACATACTGAACCAATGTTGAATACCGAACAGAAAGTCCTGTACCGAACAGTTCAGGACAAAAGCATGTAAAGATACAGCCCTAACATCGGGTGAAACCACTGGCGTAGTGTAACTAAGTACTTGTACTCAAGTAATTCAGGAAGATCTAAATCAATTCAGCTGTTATCCTAATGAATTGACTTTTTTGCTGTGCATAAATCACATATATTAAACTAATCTCTCCTGATTTAAATATAGCTGCAGCATAAATTCTTTCAGGAAGACCTAATATAACCATTGTGTTGTCTTTCCATCAAAATTGAAAAGCTACACTTTTATTGACGTTGTTCATCAATGTTTTTAACTTTTTCTTACATTTGTGTCCCTTTTTTCAAAGTTTGTAACTTGTTTGATGTTTAAAACTATGAAACACTAACTCATTAACTTTAGTTTTACAGTTATTTTTGGAATATATGGTCAATAAACCTCCTTTTTAGGAAATTATACCTAATGTTTGAGTCAGAAAAGCAGAAATTATGAATTGTTTACTTAAATTAAATGAATGTATGTTGATGGATAATCACAAACTGGAATATGTCAACTTTTACTCAATACTATTTCAAAAACACTTTTTTCAAATCATATAAAATTGAATAACACGCCCCAAAATTACTGAAATTAGAGATTTGTACTTGCCAAAGAGCGTAGAGTGGAATCAATCATGTTATTTTGGGTAATTGGGCACTTAAAAGAATGTTGATATAGGAAAACGGGTCAATTTGAACCGAGGACAACATAAGGGTTAATCAATGCTCTCTTCCTAAGTGGAATCAGCTGGGGGAGGTCTTCATCTTCCTGCTTAACCAATCAGAATCGTACAAGAATTGCAAGGGCCAATCACGGAGTCACAACCTTTGCTATCAGCTGTCGTTGCAGGCAAAGAGTGCAACCTTCCAGCCCCCCCTTCCACTTCCAGTCATCTACTCCAGCTGACCAGTCCGGAGCCTCCTTCGGTCTGGTCTCTGGGCTCCTTCGTCGCCACCACCGGTGTCTAGATTCCATCTGGGGGTGTGATGGTTCTCTACCACAATATAGATATATGAAATATTCATACAGTGATGAAGTCTAATCGCCAAAGACTTTGTACATTATATTGATCTGTACAACAAACCTAATTTGCATATCTGCAAACATGTCTCTCCTGATTGAACTGTACTTAAGTACAAATTTGTAGGCACATGCAATTGAATTGAGTTCTTTCTCTTTATACCACTTTCTACTTCTACTCCGCTACATTTCAGAAAGAAGTATTGCACTTTTTACTCCACTTCATTCATCTGACAGCTTTAGTTACTTCTTGCTTTACAAATTTTTTTACAAGTTTTGTGTGCAGAAATTAAGATTTCTGCACACAAAACACAAAGTGTATATATTTTAATGAAACTAGCCAGTAACATAAGGGCCTAAAAGTCCAGTTGAGATGGTTAAACCATTAAACACACAACTGTTTGGATCCTTTATAATTTCTAAAATATGTAATTGTCATTGTTCATTGAGTACTTTTATATTTAATATTTTTTAAGCACATTTTCCTGATGATTCTAACATACTTTTACCAAAGCAACATTTTCAATGCAGGACTTTTACTCAGGACGGAGTACAATAGAAAAGGATCAGAAAACTTCCTCCACTACTGGGTGAAAGCCATTTTGATTCCATGACTTTGGTTTTGTGAAGGCAGGAGAAGAGGGCTACAACTTAAAATCCCTCTCTACCAATTAAACAGTGGAGGAGTAAAGGAGTGAACCAAGGAGCAGGACAGGACTTTCCCTGATGTCCTAATTACTCATTAACTTGGGGATAGACACTCATTAGTGAATATACATAGAGTATGCAGGTTCTCTATTTTAAGTTAAGGAAAAGTTTAAATCAGGCTCATTTCCTCCCAAGCCCAGAAAAGCAGAAGAAACATAACGCTGCTGGGTTCAGTTCTGCAGGACAGCTGGCTGATAAAGGTTTATAGTGTTACTGTTGGAACTAGAATTGTCCTCTATAAGTACATGTTCTACTATCACAGAACTAATACAGCATATAGGGGCAGTCAGAGGGGACCAGCATACTTTAAAGTGGGATTGCTTTTTGCAGTCAGAAATGGAAAGCTTCACCCAGAACTTGATCCCAGTTTATTGAGCTTTGACATGAATTTATGATGTATTATGGGCATGATTATGACATCGGGTGGGACACATTATAAATGGGGAGTCTGGGGGACCTCCACCATAACATGTTGACCATCAAACACTTAATTTTCAGCACTGGGGGAAATTTACTGCAGCAATTTTTGTCGAAAGTGTCTTACTTTACTTAATGCATGTATACTTTTTTTCCCCTTTTTTGGGGGGTTGTCTTTCTTATATTTTGAAGGGGGGAAAACCTATTCCACCTATATATACCTATTTGGGAGGGCGTATCTCCTGCATCCCCCCCCCAAAAAAAAATGAAACAATACAAAAAACATGTCAAAACATGCATGTAAACTCGTTTTGATATGCAACCTGCCATGTACGGTTTGATCCTTTAAAATGTGGTCAATTAGTTGTATATTTGGTGAACTGCTGGATGCAATGATACAGTTTAACCTGAGAGACGTGTTTTCTTACTTACTGACTGACTTGAAAAAGTTGGTTGAAATAAGCTTTAAACCCACTGATGTACTCACCCGTTTGTGTATTTTTAAAAATTTGTTTCCTTTGGTTCACAAAAAAAAAATTGATTCTTGAAGGAATAGCAATTTTACTAAATCTATTCAAAACTTGTTAAGAGATGTCTGAATGTCACTCGTGGCCGGTGGGAAGTGAGATTGCTTTCTTTCAGTTGTCCAATTACGTGGACACATTGAGTCAAGGCAGAAATTAAAGGGTTCAAAAAGCCAACATCACAGATAACTAAAAGAAGGAGTCGGTCAATGAGAAGTATACTCATTTAATTCATCGCCATAACAGTTATCAAAACATGAACGTCTTTTTGCTAATTTCACATCACCAGATCTTGGCAAACATGGCAAGTATGAGAATTCATTTATTTCATCAATAATGCAATTTATAAAGACGTCCAAGGCTGCTGATGTGACAGGTCTTGTGAGGGAACCAGTTGTGTGAAAGTGCCCTATTTGTTGTAATCACATAGAAGAATAAGTTCGATGCAAAACTTTTTGAAACGCTCAGCCATTCATTAGCTCGAGATGATCCCAGCTGACATTGGGTGAGAGGTGGGGTACACCATCGTCAGTCAATCCCAGGGCTGAAAGAGCGAGACGACAGTCCACGCTCACATTCACAAACACAACAATTTATTTATTTCAACAATGCACATTAATCAACATTTGTGTAAATGCGCCAGTGTTAGCCACCCTGCTAAATTTCAGCTGTAGTCCTAGTTACTTAGCATGAATGTGCACCTAGCTCTGGGGAGTCATTCCCCGGAGTCCTTATGTTCTTTTTTCCCCAGTATGTTCCCCTGAACCCCAATGGAAACATCAAGCAAATCCACACAGGCAGTTTTGAACCCAGAAACGTGACCGTGATCAATTTGTGAAAGAAAACCTAATAATCTTCACGGCAACACCAAATCCCCAAACTATACACTGTATTACACTTCCACAAATAAATTTGTCGTAACAGCCCTAAACTGTATTTTTTAAATCAGGAGAGACATGTTTGCAGATATGAAAGCCACAGAAGTCTCACAGAAGTGTTAGCATCTCATATGCTACATGGCGCAAAGTGACGCTCGCGCGACTCAAATCTACACTCTACTCACATCTGGGAGTGACACCCGCCCTTCGAGTGCATTTACTTTACTTCATGAACCGCTCTCGGTGCTCTTGTTACTGATGCTGTTCTGATATTCTGCCTGGTCATTTGTGAACCATATGACCAAGGATAAGGGTTTACACAGCCCGTTTACTTATCTTAAAAAAACACTCCAAAGTCGAGCTTCATGCACATCACTCTGATAGATAACCAGACTTGTGAGTCAGAATAACTACCAGAATTACTGACTTAATTAAAATGCCACAGTGCATGCTGTTTTTTTTAATTATTAGAATATAGAAGTTAAGAAAATGAATAGTTATGCAAGTACTTGCTAACTAAAATTGGGTACTTTTTGCTTTTACTTATGTAGGTTTGTCATTGTGGTGCTTCTACTTTTACTGAAGTATATATGTCTCTGGTTGTTTGTGCTTTTATTTAAGTACTGAGATTCAGTACTTCTTCCACCACTGAGCTTTGGCGTAGAGGGAAGGGAAAATACACTGGTGTCTGGAGACCCGACAGAGGCAGTAAATGGGGAGCATGAAATGGAAGTACTCTTATTTTAGCCAGAGAGAAAGACTGTTCTCAAAGTGCCAGAGCTTTCAACTGACAGCTGATATCACCTGTGAAAAGACTGCACCAAGCCCTCAACTGCTCTGGCAGCACCACTGCAATATTTTTTTTCCCCCTGCACTTCTGATGTATGCTGTTATTTTTCTGAGAACAAAGATATCTTTACTAACGCTAATGTTAACAGACTCTAATTGGTTAATAGAGAATGTCTTCAGAGGCATCATTATAAGCCTTATATATTCTTATAATGGTTTTTGAGTACAAAGTACTTCCTTTTTCTTTTGTCTATCTTTGATCTTGCCATCATTGTAGGACACTCTGGGTAACCCAACTTAATCCATAAAATACATCTCTTTTTTTCTCTTCTTTTGTCAACTTTACTCTCAGAATTTTGAGTTAATGTGAATGCAGGTCAAACAGACGAGCCATGCAGTGAAGGAGATGCATATGTATGTGGCCAGATTATGAGCCGTGGTATGTTAAATTAAAACCGGAACAAATTAAGTAGGAGTCTTTTTGCTGTTCCATTGAATATTAATTAAGGTAATTGACTGAGGTAAATTGCAATTTGGAATGTAATTGGTAGTGAGATGACATTTGAAGTTCAAACAGGACCGAAATGCAGTCACCCCTAACCATATGCTAATAGCATTTCCCTAATCTTTAGCCTCGCTTTTGAACGGATTGGATTTGACTGTCCATTAGTTTTGACCAAACAACCTCTGGGTCGGCAATGAAAGTGTAACTAAAAAGAGTCGGCGGAAAAATAGAGGGATGTGTTGGCTGTTAGTGTGAGAGCGGGTGCATCCTATATACTAAGTGTAATGAAATACGTCAGCAGTGAGCAGCAGATACTGGTGGGAGGAAATTGAATGAAGGCAAATCCACTGAAGGCTTTGTATTTCCCCACCAGGGCTCAGCTTTGTACTATTCCCTGATTGAAGAAAAGCATACAGTATGGATCTGTTGTACTGCCAAAACAACATTTCTATCCCTGTGCTCCAAACACAAGATTTGGGACTAGCAGAGTTGATTGTCACACTTAGTTGAAGTGTTTGATAGATAAAACAACAAGAGAGAAAATCAAAAGGGTCCTTTTGTAGTTTTGTTCATTTTATACGTCTGTAGAAGGTTTAAAATGAACAATCTGATGAATTTAACAGAAAACCATGTTGGTATCATTGATTAGAATAAAACACTAAAGCATTAACAATGGAACCAAATTATTGCGGTCATAATGAACACAATACACAACAATGAGTAAATGCAATGTCCTTTAACGCTGACAACTTCTTTTGATGCCCTCTTGCCGCTCCATAGTTTGGAAAATCAGGAAACAATGCAGCACTAAAGCAGAAATGTATAAAGAAAAGAGTCTTTTTATGTGGAAAGTTAAATTTCGAAGCTCGTCCAGATGGTCCTCTCCATAAGACTAAAGTTATTTGCAAATGCTGTCGATGTGAACACCACTTGAGAATTAAAAACTTGAAAGAGATTTTTTTTGGGACAGATGCAAAATGTGCAATTTATTTGCAACAATCTTGAGTTAACTACAGACAATCAGGTTTTAATTGCGATTAAATATTTGAACCGATTGACCCCCTAATCCAAACAAACATAAAGTGATAACAACTTTGACATAGGGGTGCCCGGATAGCTCAGTTGGTAGAGTCCCAGGGTGCAAATCTGACCTGGGGATTTCCTGCTTGTCCTCCCCCTCTCTCCCCCCTTTTTATGTCCAAGGTGTCCCAGTAATTAAAGGTGGAAATGCCAAAAACACAATTAAATAAAAATAAAAAAGATCTAAAAGCAAGACAAATTGGCATAAAATGTTATTTTTCTTGTCTGACTCCCTGATTGAGGTTGAACCACCTTGAGTGTTGTTGAGCACAGTTGTGTGCTTGAAAACAAGCGCATCATCGGGGTGATCAATTCAACAGCACGTATCACTGCGGTGATCTCAGGAATCCTCCAGAAGCTTCTGTCATAAGTTTGTGCATCCCACTATGGTATTCTATCCCACCAATCACATTCATAGAAGTCTTAGGGTCAGACTGGGTCAGGCGCTCTCAGTGATGTCATGCATTTTTTTGTCTACGTTTTTTGTCACACACAGCTAGTCCCCGGACCACTCTGGAGACAGCCCAGGCTCCACAAACAGCAACAAAACTGTGCCAACTATGGCACACAGCTAGCAGATAGTGAGGAGATGTTTTTGCAGTGTGTTCAGGGGGACAGGCAGCTAGCAGATAGTGAGGAGATGTTTTTTACAGTGTGTTCAGGGGGACAGGCAGCTAGCAGATAGTGAGGAGAAGTTTTTTACAGTGTGTTCAGGCGACAAGCAGCTAGCAGATAGTGAAGATATGTTTTTTACAGTGTGTTCAGGGGACAAGCAGCTAGCAGATAGTGAGGAGATGTTTTTTACATTGTGTTCAGGGGGACAGGCAGCTAGCAGATATTGAGGAGATGTTTAATTTTACAATGGGGATAGGCACCTAGCAGATTGTGAGAAAATGTTTTTTACAGTGTGTTCTTGGGACATGTAGCTAGCAGATATTGAGGACATGTTTTTTACAGTGTGTTCAGGGTACAGGCAGCTAGCAGATAGTGAGGAGATGCTTTTGCTGTATGTGACAACAAATGTTCTAGCCTAAAAAACGTGGGACATCGCTTAAAGCAACTTTACACTCAAAGTGTTGCACAATTTCATGTGAATCAACTGACGCCCGTAGCAGACGTCCTATGTCAGGCGGACAGAGAACAGAGTGGCACCCAGGAGCCTGCATGTGTGCTATCAGTGTCTTAATAAACTCATTCCTTGTTACTGTTCTTCAGTAGAAATTTCACATATCTGTACTTCCATCAATCCATCTTCAGCCGCTCATTGGTATTGGGTCGCCGGGGAAGCAGCTCCAGCTGGGGACCCCAAACTTCCCTTTCCCGAGCCACATAAACTAGCTCCAACTGGTGGATCCTGAGGCGTTCCCATGCCAGGTTGGAGATATCATCTCTCCACCTAGTCCTGGGTCTTCTCCGATGCCTCCTCCCAGCTGGATGTTCCTAGAACACCTCCCTAGGGAGGCACCCAGGAGGCATCCTTGCCAGATGCCTGAATCACCTCAACTGGCTCCTTAGGACGCAAAGGAGCAGCGTCTCTACTCCGAGCTCCTCTCGCATGACTGAGCTTCTCACCCTGTCTCTAAGGGAGACGCCAGCCCGCATTCTGAGGGAACACACTTCATCCGCTTGTACCCTGGATCTCGTTCTTTCTGTCTTGACATATCTGTACTTGACTTTGTTAGTAGTAGTTCTAAAAACTTTCACTGTAACTGCACTAGTTTTCCTAACTAAAGTGTATACTTTTACTCCACTACATTTCCCCTCAGCGTTTTTGTTGCTTCGTGTTATTACTTATAATATATTATATGTAAATGTGTTTGTACGTTGGAGTGAACAAATATTAAAAACTCTGTTTCTGTTTTTCTCTTTATTGATGTCAGAATTTGAACTTGATGTTTAAGAAGTTAACCATAAAAACAATGCTTCACTATAGGGAAGCCACAAAAAAATAGTCATAATCAAAGATATTCTGCACTTAAAATTAAGTACATTTCATATCAGAAAATTGCTTTTGATGCTGTACTTTTGAAGTACAGTGAATAAGACAAGAAGTAATAAAGTAGATACAATGGTAAAGTAGATTAGAAATAGAGACTTTTACTCAAGTAGTGTCTAAAAGGTGACTACTAACCAAGGTCCTTTTCTGGTAAGATGCTTGTACTTCTACTCAAGTATTACTTCATACAAGACTGTGTGTCATTTTGTGATAGAACTGCAACTTTGCTGGAGATATACATAAACGCTGGCAAATAGGACAGACTGTCATGTCCTGATGAGTGGAAAACAGTGGGCGAGGACGCATGTGTGTTAACCTTTTGCAATTATCTTTAACAATAGCTGTCCTCATTGGTAATTTATTGTTTACAAATTTAAAAGGCAACTCATTGGAGTACTTGTAAGCTGCCCACTAGTCAAAAATAAATAAAAAAATGACTTAAAAAAACAACAATTAATTACCAGCTCTCACATTGTTCAAAATTCCATGAACTCACTGGGTTAGATGCAGGTTGCAACCTATGTAGCATTTACAAGCAGTTAATTGCTATATTTTTAACAAATGCTTCATAGCAGACGGTAATGCAGTTGTACATCGCTACAAGGACATTTTAAGGGTTTATCAATGTAAAATGCATGCAGCATGTCAACAATTACAACTTCTATAAAGACATGTTTTATATCCCAACAACTGTGATTTACAATTATGGCATGTCTATAATTGTATATAAACCAATCTCCATGTATTGGTGTCCGGGGGCGACAAATATATTATTAACCAAACAATATCTGCTCTCAAGTACATTATGTTGTGTTAATAACCATTTTTTTATGTACTTCTGACATAACTTTTTTCACCACAGGTCTAAAACTCCTCTCTTCTGACTGCACCTTGGTTAGAAAGATGATGGTTATAAAATAATAAATTAAAAATATTATTGCATTTACATGTTGCACGCACATGGGGCACTTTGTAGTTTGGCTTATTGGAAGCGTTGTATTTCTTGTAAGTGATTTTTTGAGTTTGTACATTTGTGGTTGAATGCGTTTATTATAAGTTCCTTTGGACAAAAGGGTCGCCGCAATATTTACTGTATATACTGCTAATGAATACAAAATATGGAGTGTTGTTGCATCTCTTTTATGTTCCCACTTACTGTCTGAGCAGCTACTCTGCATCACTGGTACTGCAGTGAAAGCAAACTTAACCCTTAAGTATCCTTATGTGACACTTTTTAGGTGTTTGGTTGTCTTTGGGAGCCGCAATATACTGCAAATAGAGACCATACTGCAATTACAATATGTTACAGATCATGTTGTCCATAGCCACAACGTTCCACTTGTGCCGTAGCCCCCTAAAATACCACCAGATGTCCCTCTTTTCGGCCAGATGTCCGTCACCTTCCTTTTTTCTTTGTGTAGTTACTCTAAACTGCGTTGGATTTAAGAGGACCATGGTTAACTAACGTAATGTGAACTCTTGCCATCAGGAAATAGATTCCGTGTGCACAGATGACAAACAGACTACAGTTATCCCAACATCCATCAGGCTGCTGAACTCCAATAGTAACTCTTAGCACAGCAGAGCAGGGGTGCATTACACACATCAGCACCGTTTGCACTTCACACTTTAAGTATTACAGTTATTTCTCAGGATTTTGTGTTGCCTGAGCTGGCATGTGTGTCCTTCTTTTGTGTCCTAGGACTGTAATGTATGTTGATTTAAATTCATTTCATGTTGATTTTTTTAGAATGTTTTTCCTGTTACATGATTATGTTTTGAAGCAAAAGATTGTCCAACACAGCACAAATTTCCCTCTGGGACAAAGTGTACTCTATTCTGTCATATTCTATCTGCTCCTCAGATCTCTGCAGGGTAAATCCAGACATCTGTCCAATCTGAGTTTTCTGTTGCAAGACTAAAACAACTTTTGAACGTACATGTTTCACCAAAACAAGTTCCTTCCCGAGGCTATTTTGCAGCGGCGCCGTGGCTCTGCCCGGTGCTCAGCGCCGCCCAAGACGATTGTGACCGGTTTAAAGACAATTGTGACTGGTTTGAAGACATATAATAATAAACCAGAGCATGTTTTTCTCCAATACTGCAGTGCTGTGTGGACAAGCCAGACCCTCTTTTGCACCGCTGTGAAGGAAGATCTGGCAATGTGAGACTAAGGTAAACTTTCTCTCCCATAGGGAGAACATCTCTCACTGGTTCTTCAAAAACATCAGTGACCCCATTTTTTAAATGTTCTACAGTGGCATAACCACAAAGAGAAGTTGCTGCTGTCTACAGCCGGACAAAAAAAGTGGATCTTCTGTTTGAGTACTGCCTACTAGGGTCAGCTAAAGACTTACTGATTATTATGTTCCAGGCTTTGACTGTTGAATTTTTTTTTTTTTTCAGAAATATCCTTACAGCACACACTTTTTCTCAAGGGATTTTATTGGGTCACTTTTCTTAAGTGTAAAATTCTTTGATGCAATAACTTGATTTCAGTAAGTAGTCTGTCAAATGAAGCATGTAAACACGGCTATTTACATGCTTCATGGCTACAGTATGACTCCGGGGAGGACATCAGCCCCAAACTGAAATTACTACAAACAACTATTCAATGGATGGTCATAAAATGTTACACGGACATTAAATGGTCCACTGAGGATGAATCCTAATAAATATGATCATAATTTGATGACTCCTAGAGTATATCACCGGGAATTAGGTAGTGTAACAGTGTGACACACAATAAAACCAAAGGGAACTTTAAAACACTTAAATTGGTAGCTTCCAAGTCACATAGCTGTGATTGTATTTAGAAACCTTTCTTTTTGGGATAGTGTATCAGCATGCATAAACAAAACTTCCATCAGCCACTTTCACACTCATCTGGGACTCATGTGCATGAATCCTACACAGAATGTAACTGTCTGAAATGAAGCCATTAATCTGTTGGGAGATCCACTGCAATAACAAAGACACACAAGTCACAGTGTGTGGATCAAATGGAATGCATGCATCCAAATTTAGGTGTTTCAGAGATTGAATCAGACAACAGCTCTGAGAGGGGAAAAGTTAAATGAGGCAGCAAATGATGCTTAGGCCCCTGATACAATCATAACCTCATAAGCCCTTGATTATACGTTCAGCATGACGTTGAATTCTAAACATTTGAGGTGGCCCCAACGAGCAAAAAATCACTCGCCAGTCCTTGATTATTCATTAAACCTGTGTAAAGTATGCTTGAGAGACTGCACAGGCAGAAATAGACGCCTCTCGTTGGAAAGAACTGCATAGGCTCACTGACAACAAGAGAGGGGACGCACAAAGGTTCAGACATATTCTCTTTTATACTCATCAAATCCAACCAGCAATCAAAGCCGCACTCGAGAGGTCAGAATATAGTTCAATCTATTCAACGCAAAGTCTCTGAGAGTAAACTGCTATTTAAAACATCCTGTTTATGCCCGAAGCACTCCAAAGTCTTTATGCTCAAAAACCAAATTGCTTTTGTATCTTTCGGACCATTTGATGTTTGTTTTATGTAAAGATTCCAACTATTGTGTGTGTGTGTGTGTGCACATAAGTGCACTGCAGAGATTTCTAAGGAGTTTGGGAATAAGAGAGAGCATAACATCTAACATTGGCCCTGATGCACTGTTCTCAAAGAACAGAGTCCCATCCTGAGATTAAAGGGCACAAAAATCATGCATGCAAGCTAGAAACTATTAATACTACTATTTTTGTTTTAATACAGTGAAAAAATCACAATAACAAAAGATGCATACATTAAAACACATTAGGTATAAATTGCAAAAAAAAAAAAAAAAAAAAAGTCGTGTCCCTGTACACGAATCAATAGATTAAATAATGTCACCATTTCACAAACTGTCATGAGACTGGGCAGCCAACTCAGATATGTGGGTTTTGGTTATCTATTGACGTTATTTTTGGCTATGGCAAATTGGAAAGGGCATATTTCCCCATTTCACTTACTATTACAGGGGTTCCCAAAGGTTTTAAACCACAGTACCCTTTCATAGTGATGGTTTTGTGTGGCACCCCTGTATACCAACAACATGACACACGTGCAACCAAAAACTATCACGTTTCCCACCTCTTTACTCTAACTTTAGCTCACAATTAACACTGATTTAACTTTACTCACAAACATAAATATAAAAAAAATTATTTAGAATAAAAAGAAGTTCTCTTGTGGGTTATTTTAGGGTGTCTCTTTTTGCTCCCTTCCCCGCAGGATGAGGACAGCTTCCTCTCTACATGAGAAGCCATAAACCAAGTAGCTTTCACGGCACAGTCTGATTTTAGTTATTTTGGCCCGCTCAGGTTTGGTCATCTCACACTGGGCAGACCGCTGAGTTGCACAAGCATTTCTTTGAGCTGCATTTACAGTAATAAATCTGCTCAGTGCTTGCTCCGACGGTTGTTATTTCTGACTGAAACCCAGTGCCAAAAGCGTATTAGAACAGGCAGATATTATATAATTTCAGCATTTGTAGCTGTGGTGTGGGTCTGCATATTTGGCTTGATTTTTACCACTTTATTTTCAAGGTTTATCTCCCACTTTTGACATGTAAAAGCTTATGTTGGGAAATTAACAGTGAAAACAATTAAAATGATGATATCTCATTGCATGTATTTTGGGAATGATTGTATTATACTAGAATAATCAATCATGAAAAAAATGATAAATATTTTTACACTTGACCTCTGACTTGACTAAATAGAATTAATGTTAGTGAACCAATGTCTCGGTTAACCACTATGCAGCACTCATTCTAGTCAATATGTTCCACTCACGAGCTCTATAGCGACATAAGCCTTTAGGATCCTCTGTGCTGTGGGTCCATGGCCCGTCAGTGGGATGAATGATGGTCCCTTGGAGACAATCTGAACTGATGACTATTAAAGTGGGACTCATTGACCTTTTCTTGACTGGCAGTAACACCAGAGAGCGCCTCATGTGGGCCAAGGGTCAAATGAGATCAGTATGAGGTCAGTGCTGACACCAAATCCTGGACAGGTCCTCTGAGTAATTAGAAGAGGGAGGAAGCCCCTCTGCCTCCAAAGGTTAGGTTCCATCGCTGAATGCTGCCACATTTCCACTTTCACTATCAGTCTGCCTTACAGGGGCAATAAGTGAGCTTTTTACTGCTCCAAAGCACCAAATGGCCATAATATATCTGGAGGGAGTAGATAGACTTGTTGCTATACCAATGACTCCATGATTACTTTACAAGCTGCTGACCATTCGGCCGCTGAAAACTCACTCTCTGGGCCAGTCTGTCTGTTTGGCGGGACAAACATCTTCCCCATGAGCATTTCAGGATGCAATGTGTTAAGAAAGCCGAGGGGGGGAAAATATTTTGATCATGCATACAATTTTTTTTTTAAAAGATGCAAAAACCGGAGTTCACTTTGCCACAAAAACAAAAGACTTTCACCCAGGAAATATAATCATTTGTTCCTCGGGAGTGTTTTAATCCAATCCAACATATTTTTCTTAAACTTAACGGGTCGTTTTGGTGCCTAAACTTAACTGTCATTGCCATGGCCCCTGAAAGGAGCGTCATCTCGCGGTGTCTGTACCCAGCTCTTAGTTACCCATTGGCGGCCAAACAACTGCCCCTGGTAGCCGGTGTCCCGGAGCTTTGCAGCGGCTTCATAAATTGTCATATATGGTATTATAGTATTTAAAATGCTTCAATTTTACAATAAAATTAACACATTGTCTAGGCTACTGGTGAAGTAGCATTGATCACTTTAAAGCTGGGGATACATTTTGTCTCCCCTGGGGACCAAGATAATTCAGCAGAGGCAGGGATATGTGGACACTAAAATGTGACATTTTCGTCCCGTTTTCAGAATTACTACACATAGTCTTACAGTACTTTTTGGAATTCGTGGTCAATAACCCTCATTTATTTAGAATTAGGCCTAATATTTGAGTTAAAAAAAGCAGAAATTAGGAATTATTGTGACTAATAGTTGAGATCAGAGGAACATACAGAAGAGTATTTGCAAAGAGCAATGTATAGAATCCAATTCATTTTTAATTTTCTTGGTAATTTGGTTAAAAAGAAACCCATTTTTCAGATAGGGACATTTTTTGAAGGGGTCAAATTTGACCCAAGGACAACAGGAGGGTTAGGTTTGCTGCTTGCTCTACCTGGAACTCGAAGGCAGACACATCTGGCTGCTGGTGTTTTGCCTGATGTGTTCATGATTGCGATTGACATGGGAAATATTTGCTGCTTAAGTTGTTTTGTGTTTTTAAAGTTTTTGTGTACTTTGTGTTTGTGTGTACGTCTGACTGAACTGCTACCTGCCTTGGCTAGGACTCTCTTGTAGAATAGATTTTTACATACAGTATATTTTTTATACACAGTATATCATATCAAGACTTTGATTGCTTGATTACCTTTTACACATTCTGTGTTTTTGGCCTCGTGCTCCTTCAGTTTCGAAGCCCTTCCAGATGTTTTATTGCAACTGCTGTTGATTTGAACTGAGTTGTCACCGGAGTGATGTTAAATCTCAAAAAACACTTTCTGGCCAAGCATACGCAGGACACAGAGAACCCTCCTCCCACTCTTAGTTAACCTTTCCAAGTGTAAAGGGGGAACCCTGCATTGTGTTAGTATTAACAACTAATTTCACATTCACATCAATGTGCCCATCTGTTGGTACTTAATGGGCTTGAGTTTGCTATATTATGCTATCAGGATCTGTTTAGATCATACAGTGTTTTGGTTTGTTGCAAGAATAATTATTAGCTTAAAGGAAGCATAATGTGTCTGCTACCATGTTGATAAGAGCATTACAAACATAAAGAATATCCCTTATAAAAACAATCATGCAACTTGCCTCTCTCAGTCATCGCTATCTAAAAATTAAACTAGGCAGCACAAGTGTTTATCCGCAAACCCAACGAGGGCGCTGATTGGCTGATCCCTCCACCCCTGAACTGAAAATTACCAAGTCACAGTGTAAGGAACAGCAGTAGCATTAGGTCTTATAGAGTTAATGAGTTTACAGAGCCCCTTGCTGTATTTGCAGGGTAGGCTGTAATATGATAAATAATACATCCGCTAACCTCGCTGCGTTTTGTCTACACACCACTTTGCATCTGGGTTACATTTGTGGTGTGCAGAAATGTATCACAGAGCTCCAAACATCATGACTTAGGTGTTATTATACTGAATTTAATGATTTGATATGTTAACTTGATATTTAGACCACTTCACTTGGATTTCCAGTGTAACTCTAGAAACTCTCAGAAAATGTGACATTCAAGCCAGAGGAATTGCCACAACATCTATCTCATGGTTTGACATGAAATTTTGTACCAACATGTATGGCCCCAAGGTGATGTATTTCAATAACTTTGGTGATCCTCTGACTTTTCTTATACCGCCACCATGAGATTGAAATTTATGGTTGTGAGAGAAACGTGTGGATGGATGGAAATGGAATCTGGTTCACACATTCAGGTTTTCCTCAGGATGAACTGTAATCACTTTGGTCATGCAAAGTTGGTCACTTTTCATTCTTTGGTTTATGACTAAATATCTGCAAAACTAACGACATTCCCTGCAGCTTGTGCAGCACTTTCTGTGTAGTGCTAATTAGCAAATGGTAGCATGCTACCAATAATAAATAATTAAAAAAGGGTAGACCAAAACCAGTATAAAAAAGATCAACACTACTAACTCATTCTGGTGGCATGAAGTATATACAATACATATATCATTTGTCTTCATTTCCAACCAAAAACCGCAACACTAATGTAAAGACTTTTTTGAAGTGTGGTAACCGGTTAATACTTTATTTTGTTCAGGTTAGCTTCGATGTGAACCATTTTCCTCAGATATGTCACAGTCATTATTTTATTTCACAAGATTCTTCTTCATATATGAACTCCTAAACTGGGCTGCATTGATGACGATCCGACACATTCATGGGTAAAATGGTCCTGATGAAGGATTGATGGAGTCATTAGTATGCAGAGACCTCAGGGCAGATAATAATGTGCAGTCTGTCTCCACTGCGCTGTGGCAGCCAGGGAATGAGCAGCACCGCGGTGTTCGACATTCTGATGAGCCTTTATGAGATGCTCTGATATGCTTAAAGCAGCTCATCCCAAATTTCACCACCTCAGCAACCTAGTGTGCAGGGCAGCTTTCAGATGTCCGATGCCAGATATTAGGGGAAATATTTTGTAGGTGTTCTGATGTGTGCTTCATCTGTGTGGTCTGGCCAGGGGGTGGAAGTAAGCAGGTTTTACCCACGTTATGTTTTAATTATGTCAAAGGAAATTCATATATTTTATCAAAGTGCACATGTTATGAAAAAAAACACTTTTTCTAGGATTTGTGGTGTTATTTTGTGTCTCTGTGGTGCTTCCACATGCATACAGACTTGGAAAAAATCCATCCATGGTGTTTTGATTGAGATACGGTTTCTGAAGGTTCTCTACCTTCATTTGCCAGGTGAGCTGTTCAATATACATAAATCTACATCACTAGCTGAGACGTGGTGGTTAATTGTAGCATGCTAGGATGCTAGCTCGTTCTCAATGGCAAAACACTGCTGCAACAAACACTGTTTCACCATAATCTCAAAAAGAACTACTTCCATGTCCCTGTTCTGCAGGTATTCCACGTTTGACCAAATTTAGAGAAAGAGTTTATATGATCCTAGCTACTGTGCTTGTGTGATTCCAAATAAAGATAGTATTGAAAGGGATGTCTCACTCTCTAGCTAAAACAGAGACATAAACACAGAGGGGGAAAACAGGATCTGCAGTAATGTGCACTGAAGTACAACAAAAATATGGTGTTTTTTGAAAATGAAACCATGTAAACCTTTTCTGCTACAACCTGAAAATTGAATCATCAACCTGAAAATGATGGGTACTTTAAAGTGAGTTATTTATAGTTCAGCATATATAGTTCAGTTACTTAACACTTGAGAGAAAATATAATTAGAGAGATCATCTGTATCTTTTTCTTGATTGCAAACGCGGTAAAAAATGAATAAAAGGTTGAAAAAAGGAAACAGAAAAAAAAGTCAAAAAGTCACACATTTACCTGGTACTGCATGTCAATGTTGTTTTTGAACTATTTCCAGTTGTATAATCCTCCTTCAAGCTCAACTCAATGAGATAGTTTCCCTAAATTAAATTGTTCAGCCTTAGTGAAAGGCAGGTTGTAGTCGTCACGTCAAAAGGACTAACAAAAGGTGAAAAAGAAAATGGCACCACTGACAGAGACATAAATTCATGTTGACATTCTGTAAATCACATATACTGTAGGCTCCCACACAAGGATTTAGTTGGCCGCCACATATTGATTTTCTATTGTTTGGCTGTTTAAAATGGGTAAAATCTTATTTAATTGTGACACTCACAAACACATCTGTGAATAGCCTCACTCCACTCCATGCACACTTTGACTGAGTGTTCACCTGGAACTCCCAAACCAAAAGTAATTCTCTTTCTCTCTGCCATTGTTATTCACATAAAGCCCAATGTTAGCTAGGATAGCTGAAATTAGCTAACATTATGGCTTGTTCCAGCCGACATCTGACCAACACAACGTCAGTTAAATTAACTTTACCCAGCCCGGTTCTATTAACCTTGCCCCTTCCCGTCAAACCCCTCAACAAAGACAGAAATTAAATTTGAAACAGAATGTTTTTGGGGGAAAAAGGCCTGTCACCACCACAAATAAACTCTAATTCTATCACTAGTATTAAAACTGATAAAGAATCCCATGCTGAGGCTCCACATTAATAATTCCTGACATTTTAACTGGCTGCATTTGCACTACTGTCAAACCCAGTCTTTCTTTTGCCTGAGCCTTAGTAGTTGGATAGTAGTGAATCTCTATGGAGTTACTCTATTTTAGTCAGGGAGTCACATGACTGTGTTGAGAGCCAAGGCAAAGCTGTTAATGGAAACCAGGAGAAGTGCAACACCTTGACTTCTGAAATAAGGTATGACACAGGCCTATATACTTGAGGAAAAACACCATTATGATTATATTACAGTCTTTTCTCTAGTTGAAGAGCAACTCCGTGTCTCAGAAAAATGTACACTCTACAGTAATTAGCAGCGGCCAGATAAATGGCAGGCTTTGCTGTTACTGTATATCCTAGATCCTGAGAACATAATTGTGAATATCCCTTATCAGTGTAAATGGACATGGGAGTTCACATTGTTTTTTAACAGTCAGCCCGGGTTTGTGAAATCCAATTTCTGTCTGTAATAAATGGTTTGATAAAGCCATCCATGGAAAACAACCCAGAAGTCTCTAGTCATCTGAATCGTATTTCCCCAGAAGTCGGTGTCGTCTAATAATGGCCAGAGTCACCCAGTGCTACACATTTGGACTATTTTAAAAAGAGCCTCAGTCATTTAATTCTAATTGTTAGATGAACTTTAGTTACACATACATCTCATCATTAATGAGAACTAGAAGACAATAGCTGGAAATGATGAGATAAATAGATTAGATAGATAGATAGATAGATAGATAGATAGATAGATAGATAGATAGATAGTCTTTATTGTCATTTTACATGGTAACAACGCCATTTGGAGAGCTCTTTAGTTCGGTTATGTTTTTAAAATAAAAACAAACTGAGACATCATGTACATTTAGGGAATAAACAGAATACATACATAAGAATTGCATAAGAGAGTCGGGCAATAATGAGATAAAATAGACACATTTGAACAGCTTCACTGTATGTGTTGTTAAGTATGGTTCTTTGCAGGAATGAAGAGTTCTGATGGCCCATGGGAAGAAACGTTTTTTCCGGCTCTTTGTGTTCAACCTCCTGCCCTCTGGCAGGCGGTAAAGGTGCTGACGGGGGTGGGAACTGTCCTTTTATATAAGCCACGCTCTGATGAGACACCGAGAGCTGGAGAAGTTTCAAGTTTTTTAAGTTTAACTCATTCACATAGCACTTTAAAAGCAAACAAGTTTGCACCAAAGGGCTTCGCAAAGACAAAAAAACATGTACACCAGCATAAAACACACACAGACATGAATATACAGTATTCTTAGATGTGATGGAGATATAAGAAGATTTAAATATAAAGTTTTAACAAACTTTAAATCCATTAAATACAGGTTAGAACAGGAAATACCGTAAAAGAAAACAGGTTTTCAATACAATTGAAAGCCAGAGATTAAAATGTGTCTTAAGGCGTGTCTGGTGGTGGTGGGAAAGAAGTTCTTATATGTGTATGGTGGCTGTGGTTCAGTAGCAGAGACAGGTTGGTGGTTTGATCCCGGGCCCAGCAGTCCCATGTCGACAACTGAACCCCAAGTTATAAGTGTGTGTTTATCTGGTTAACAGGTGGCACCTTGTGTGTCAATGGTGACCAGTTCCTGTTCTAAGAGTAGTTGTTAAGGCTAGAAAAGTGCTATTTAAGAACAATCCATTTAAATTAGGAGGGCAGTAGGCGGCCAACAGTTCTCTGGTCCGTTTTCATGACGCTCTGTTGAGGTTTCCTGTCTGCTGCAAGGCAGGTGGCATACTACACCTGATTACAGTGTTCTCTCAATGGAGGCTCGGTAGAAGGTTACCAAGCGCTTCTCCACAATGGATGCATTCCTATTGGGAATTTTCCAAAAGTCAAATTGGTAGAACTTGACGTAAACGCAAAGACAGTGATCAATACGTTAGAGAGTGCAACTTTTCCTTCTTTTAAAATAAAATAATAAAAATTAGTTTTCTGCTTCCTCGGCTCATTCAGTTCTCCCTCCGGCATGTTAGCGTAACTGACAGACGCTGTCAAAGATGAGATGTGGATGTGTCGGTCGACTTGTGCTCCTTAGCGTTTTTATGGCAAACTGTCAGACTTTATTGATGCATGTTTAAAATAGCAAACAGGGCAAAGGGATTCTAAAAGTATGGAAGTCATTTTGAAAATGCTTGTCTCAATCAAGGTTGAGAAATCTCGAGATCCATTCTGACTTGACTTCACCATGCTATTCATTTTTTTTATTCCTATACTTTTACTACTCGACAAACTCAGCCTGAAAAACAATGACATGCCACCAGTTGTGCCTCATTATTTATACTGAACGCGATTGAAGAATTATATTTTTATTTTGGTGTTAAGGGAAGCCTGAATATTAGTGGAACTGTAGACTGCCACTGCCTTCAAAATGTCAACAGTCTACATATACACTGTGACATATAATGTGTCTTTTACTACTTTGAATGCAGACATCATCTTATTCTAACACTCACCCAGAGTCAGCCGACTAGTAAATATGCCACTTAAATTTATTACACATTGGCTCATAAAGAGAGTAATTATTTGGAGTCCTGTGCCTCCATCCGGTTAGCACAAGAATCAATTAGGGTGAACAACTGAATGTTAACTGGCTCATTAGATGGCGGGAAACAAAGCAAATGTCACATTTCCATAGGAGTGCTCCAGCTTTGCATAGCAGGGAATTGGCGGGCCAGCCAAAAGTAGTTAGGACAATCCATACAATAGTCAGAGTATCTTTTAAACACCTTGCACAACATTAACAACTCACAGTTCAATTGTCATCAAGTTGAGAACTCACACAATACTTCAAGTATTTGCTTCCTGCATTGGAATACTATTGTTGCACACATCCACTTATGCATAATTATTTTCTAGCACGTCGAATCAAAGCTATTATATCAAAGCGTTCTTCCAGTGAAGAACTGTTGTAATAAAGATAAGAAACTCCTTTTTTTTATTTGCCAAATGGCTTCAATCTGTGGATGAGAAAAATAATTACTGACACACTGCGGGTGACATACTTAGCGTTCAACTTATATTCAGCACACGAGGTGAAGCAGTTCATCTCTGAAAAGGTACGTATACATGACAGACAAGAAAAAGAAAAGGAAGACACATAGGAGCATGGATGAGCACAGGTAAAGCAGGAGAGGTGGGCAAAGAAAAAGAGTGAAAAACTGGGAAAGTCTGTTAGCAGGTATAAGCAAGTTAAAAGAGGTGAGTTTTGAGGGCCTGGTTGCAGGATGGTAGGGTGCTTGACAGTTTGTTGTGGTCGGGGAGGGCGTTCCAGAGGGTGGGTGCAGCAGCTGAGAAGGGTCTGTCGCCCAAGGTCCTGGGCTTAGTTCTGTTGGTCTTGAGGGTGTTGGCATCGGCAGACCTGAGGACGCGGGTGGGTGTGTGGCGGGTGAGAAGGCCGGAGAGGTATGGAGGGGCAAGGTTATTCAGTGCTTTGTATTTGAAAGTGTTTTGAAGTTGATTCTGTGTTTGACTCGGAGCTAGTGGAGGTGGCAGAGAATAAGGGTGATGTGGTCTCGGCGGCGGGTGGAGGTGAGAAGGCGGGCAGATGAGTTTTGGATGTTTTGGAGTTTGTTGAAGATTTTGTCTGGTAGTCCTTAAAGAATGCCGTTGTCCAGTCTGGAGGTGATGAGGGCGTGGATGGGTGTTCCAGCTGCAGAGGTGGACAGAAAGGGGAGGAGTCATGCTATTTAAAAAAGGTGAAATGCAGAATGAACAAGTTAACATGAGAAACAAAGTCTTTACTTTTATCTAGTCCAAAGAGGTCAATCTATATCTATATAACACAATGAATGGATTTAATTAGTGATTATCCATGATGATAATAGGAGTGTGGCTCACTTCACATCAAAATGTGTAAAAGTGATATTGTGTTAAATCAGAGCCTTCTTTGTCCTTAGATATGAAGTTTGAGCTTTTGTTTGTCAGTCATGTTGACTATCACTGCCACTGTCTTCTTTTTTCAAACTGCGGTGTCATTTACACAAAGGATGAAACATGTAGGGCTGGGAGGACTAATATTTCCACAATTGATTCATCACAGTGTATCCCTTGTATTCCTTCTTCTGTCCACATGTGGAAAACATGGCATGGTCACTATTGTCAATACACCACATACAACAACAACTGCTGTCCTGCTTTAATAATCTTTTTCAAATGAGAGGTCAAAGACTTTAATGTTGTTTGGAATGAGATTTGTCAAGTCATTCTTCAGCGGGGATAGCAGGACTCTGGGGTCTGGGGTCTGGGTATAGCAAACTAAAACCCTAGTAGTATTTCGACTTCCAAAAGAGTGTAAGAAAACATGGTACAAACACACAGACACACAAACACACGAACACGTGAAGGGTTATTTTGTGATGTACAAAATCTGGATCCCTTTCACTGAAATAATAACCATTGTTACGTTATGTACATATCAACTAAACAAAGACAATAGGAGATGTGGTCATTAACCTGAATGGATTTAATAAACAGTCCGTGTAACTCTTAAGTCAAACTATAGTTCCCTTTACAGAACAACAATGACTGTTATGTCTCTCCTCTACAAATTATTTTGCCTCCTGCAAGTACTGCAGTTTAGTGGCATCTAGTAGTGGATACATGTACATACAATTTGCTGTTTATACTTTAACTTTTCACACTTGAAAGTCCCAACCAAGGTTCATGTTTTCATTACATTCCATTCATTTGATTGGGATAGTTTTGGTTTCACACTGCAGTTATAGAAGTTCATTCATTACAAAACTACATCCTGTTGTCGTCATGTACGTACATGAGCAGCGTCTCCCGATCCCGTCGTATCCTCTCTGTGGTGTCTGAGTTTGTGTGACTTTTTCCAGTCCTGCTCTTGCAGTGCTACCGCGCCTCTTTTTGTTTTGTTGTGTTGTTGAAAATCAAGACGTGGGAACTTTATTTGGTTTTCTGAAGAGCTGCAGCATTTATTCAGAGACAACCTTAAAACCTACTCTGTACGTCCAACTTATTTTCTTCTCTATAACCGAACAGTCTGCTCTGAGCTCTGACACCGTCACTCTCTCATGTACACACTGAGCTGTTCCTTAAAGGGCCACGCTTCTCTTACAACACAACCGTAGCCTGCTAGAAATACCAGTCTTTGGTCCAAAAATTCAAACCAGCCAAAAAATGCTTTCACACCAGAAACAAACCGGAACCATGCTTCAGTTGGATCAGGATCAATAGTACCCGTTTTGGTCTGGTAAAGGTTCCCTACCTGTAGTTTGGGTTTCTGGTCAAACTAAAAAGTCTGAAAGTCCAAGCCAAACAAAGTAGGTGTGAAAGCCCCCTTAATTACAGCATATATTGGCAGAGAAGGAAATGAGGTTGCAGATAATATAGTTAAAAGCACATTAATGATAATGATATTTTGAAAATTACTTTCGGGAGGTGCAAAGCAAACTCAGCAATTCATCATGAAAGAATGACATCTCTGGAATAATTACAATAAGGGTAGAGATTATTACAAAATTCTAAAGTCTGTCAAAGTAAGAAGTAATAGACGTAAATGTAGGAAAGTAGTCGCATAGGTTTAGATTAGCGCGTGAAGGATTCAATGCTACATTATGCATGATGAGAAAGACAGCATGTGCATGTGCTGATAGGTTGCCGAAAGATTATTTTAGTAAGAGAAACAATGAGAAAAGTAAAAGATTGAAGGACATGGGGGAGATAAGGGAAGAGAGAGGAGCATCACAGGACAGTTAGAGACCAGGAGAAACTAGTACAGGTTAAAAGGTTTTGTTTCAATTTTTCATTTCAAAATCTAACTTTTTTATTATTTGTTTCATTAGTTAGTTATTAGTTAAATTAGTTTTTGTTGGTAATGGTTGTGTCATGAAATGACACACTTCGGTAGTATGAAATTTGAAAACCACATTGAAGGCTTCTTTTTCTATCCACATTAGTTTTTATTGAAGACGTTCCACTTATGGGATTCGCCAAAAAAAAAAGAAATCGTACGTGCATTTAACTTTTTTTAAACTTAAAATTTGAAATACAAGTTTAGACTACAGTTTATCTTGGAAATTTGAAATGCTGCATGATTGTTTGATTTTAATTGGATTTGTATATATGCAATGTTTTAGAACAGGTCAGGGTTTGTTGTTTTATTTTATTTAACTTATGGGATTGGCCCGGTGCCGCCGGTGTTCCCCCTTTTTGGCCGGATGTCGGTTACCTTCCTCTGTCTTTGTGTTGGCCTTCTAACCTCCGGTGGATTTCTGAGGACTATGGTTACCTGGTCTCGGATCTCTGCAGGGTGAATCCAGACCGCTATCTGTCCAATCAGAGTTTCTGTTGCACGACTAAAACAACTTTTGAACATACACATGTTCCACGAAAAGAAGTTCCTTCGTGAGACTATTTTAGCAAAGACGATTGTGATTGGTTTAAAGAAATGTCACAATTCACACAATACTGCAATGTGAGCTATTTGTTGGATATGTGGATAAACCTCATTGGCTCTTACCAGTGTATCTCTGTACGTACTTTGTCCAAAGCAATACCCTCAATCTCTCCTAAAATGTCCCAGTTAGAGAGGAAATGCCCTTCTTTGTAAATCTTTACAATCATTCCCCGAAAGAAGCAAGCAGGCCTGCCTTGTTGCACCCTCCAGACTTGTCATTTTCAGTGTTTGGCTCGCTAGTTTGAAGGTTGTTGTTGTTTCATGAAGCGAACAGAGTTTGAGAACAGCAACACCGGGAGAGCAGAAGGTGAGACGTTGGGCAATTATCCTGAAAGAAATGCACTCCCATTGATCTAGACTAGCAGAAGGCTGACCACCATGCTGTGTTTCCACTATGCTTTAAAGCAGAGACTATGCTTCACATCCAGGAGTGGCGGTTGCGTAGTTTGTAGGAGTTGGGTTGGGAACTGGAAGGTTGCTGGTTCAACGGACCAACGTATGGGGGTGGACTGGTAGCTGGAGATGTGCCAAGGTGTTCTTGAGCAAGGCACAGAGCCTCCAACTGATCGGGACACCTTTCCATCGGCAGCCCCCCCACTCTGACATGTCTCCATCTAGTGCATGCATAGGTAGTGAGCATGTGTGTGTATGTCAGGCCTGTGTGTGTAATAACTTGTAATTTCCCCAAGTGACATTAAGAAAGTATACATTATTCTCATCATTACTCAGCCACACACATTTGAAAATACAAAAAGAGACAACAGGCAGTTATTGATTACTTCGTATCCTTCATATTCTATCTGCTGATTTAAAACCTGTACGATTTCATAAGTTAGGAGAACGGAAGCAACAAGAGTGTAGAAACTCATCTGTAACATGTTGTCTGCTGGTGGCTTGTGTAGATTGTTATCCGTAGTGAGGATAGATACAGCTCAACAAAACAAGCCAACATCTCACACAGCCACGAGGGGATGGATTACACACAGCCTGACAGATGTTACAAGCAGACTTTCGGGGAGGTGATAAAACACAAGGAATAAGAAGAGTCACTCTGGACAGCAGAGAAACCACATTTCCTCTCCGAGTGGCAAAGGGAAGTGATACTCCAGTATATGGAGCCCAGAGCTGGCTTAAGCTACTGCTCTTGTATGACAGAAAAAGCCAGATACACAGGCAGGACACACTCCAAAAGAACAAAAAAAGTAAATTCAAAACACACTGTAATAAATATAACTCCAAATAATAAATGATCTCCGGCTAAAACCCCACAAACACACACATGCATCTAGACTCAATTCAATGTAGCAGGTTTTTTTTTCCTGGTCACAAATAAGAAATGGCTGTAGAGAATGTGAGGTAAGCGCAGGATAAATATTATTCAATTTTTATTCTCATCCATCTCTGTATATCCCCATTTCTCCACTGAAAGTGTTTTCCTATTGGCAAATATGGCAGCGCTTGTGTAATAAATCATGAGTAAAAGCTGTGGCCCCCGACTCAGCTGACAATGATTCTCAACGATTGGATTTCTCCCACCGTACATTAGTTATCATGGCACCGGCACCATGAAGAACAGCAGTACAGCCTGCAGTAAGGTGCAGCTTAATGCCAATGCAACCCAGGTGCTGCGATCTGTTCTTCTCACAAATGTAAATTTAACGCACAAATATTCCTCCTGTTCTTTTGTCATCTTCCTATCATTATAAATTCCGGTTTAAAGCAGGGCTGCCTATTGATTAATCACATGATTGTTTAAAGTTAACTTGCAATAAACTGCAAATTAGTCACACATTTTATTTTTATCAGTTTTAAAAGGGATTTTTTCACGCTCTCATCCACATTGGTGCGACAACTATGCTTGCTTTATGCAATTTTTTATTATTATTGCAGCAAACAATGACAAATACTGTCTTGAGTATTCTCCAGAATAACCTAAAAGGTGCTGTATGTTCCCAAAATCTCTATGATATGGTTAACTCAAGCCCATTAAGTTGCAACAGATATGCACATTGAGCTGAATGGAACATTATTTGATAATACTAACACAATATAGGGTCTCACTTTACACTTGGAAAGGTTAACTAATCAGCAGCTCAACACAATACAGTGGACCTCATGACTTAACACTGTCATTTTGTTTTAGCTCACATGTGGGAAAATAATAGCTCACAAAAAACATCCCCACCTACTAAGTGTGATAAAAACAGGCTGGTATAAAAATGAAATTCCAACAGACAAAAAGTTTGAGAGAAACTGTGAGCTCGGTGGAGGCTACGTACGTCGTAAAGCATGATTTACGATCGGGCAGATGCTCCACACAGAACTTTAGCCAGCGTAAGTGTCCTGATGGTTATACTTGTGGATGTATGTGTTTGTGTGTGTGTGTGTGGGTGTGTGTGTGTGTGTGTGTGCGTGTGTGCGTGCGTGCGTGTGTGTGTGAGTTTGTGTGTCTTTCTATATGTAGGTCTGGGTATTGTATGTGTGTGTGTGTGTTTGTGTGTGTGTGAGTTTGTGTGTCTTTCTATATGTAGGTCCGGGTATTGTATGTGTGTGTGTGTGAGTTTGTGTTTCTTTCTATATGTTGGTCCGGGTATTGTATGTGTGTGTGTGTGAGTTTGTGTTTCTTTCTATATGTTGGTTCGGGTATTGTAGGTGTATGTGTGTGTGTACATATGTGTTTGTGTGTGTGTGAGTTTGTCTGTCTTTCTATGTGTAGGTACGGGTATTGTAGGTGTGGATATATGTCTTTGTGTGTGTGTGAATCTGTGTGTCTTTCTATATGTAGGTCCGGGTATTGTATGTGTGTGTGTGTGAGTTTGTGTTTCTTTCTATATGTAGGTCCGGGTATTGTAGGTGTATGTGTGTGTGTATATATGTGTTTGTATGTGTGTGAATCTGTGTGTCTTTCTATATGTAGGTCCTGGTATTGTATGTGTATGTGTGTGTGTGTATATGTGTTTGTGTGTGTGTGTGTGTGAGTTTGTGTTTCTTTATATATGAAGGTCCGGTTATTGTATGTGTATGAGTGTGTATATGTGTTTGTGTGTGTGTGTGAGTTTGTGTGTCTTTCTATATGTAGGTCCGGGTATTGTATGTGTGGCTGTGTGTGGCTGTGTGTGGCTGTGTGTGGCTGTGTGTGTGTGTGTGTGTGTGTGTGTGTGTGTGCGTGGGAGTGAGATAGAGAGTGAAGGTGATTATCTTTGCAAACAAGTAGCAACTCTAGAGTCATAGGAAGACAAACAAACTCTCTCTAAACTTTCACATTTTCCTGCTACCTCCTCTGCCGCCACTTTTCTTTTTCAGAGCGAAACCAAAAGAAACGTTAAAAAAGAGAAAAAAAATTATCTTTATTTATTGAGTGTTTGCTGAATGGTGTATGTCTCCCCCCTTCTTTTTAGTTCTAAGCAGTTAGCTCAAAACTCCCCCGCAAAAGATGCAAATCTGTAAAGTGATCACAACTTTAACGTCATTCCTCCAGATTCTTCTCCTTGTACGTTGCTCCTCGTCTCTCGCAGAGAGAGTGCCGGGTTTTAAGAGTGAGGCATGTTGTCCGTGAAATGCTGCTTTTCTTTTTTTTTTGTTTCTTTTGTAGTTTCAGGCTCAGGTGTCCCAAAACTGACTTTAATATAAATCTGACATCTGATTGACTTAGCTTCCTCCATCCAACCAATCACACTGGCGGCTTTCTAAATGTTTACCTCTTTACCTACCAACTATCCAAATTACTAGCTGCCCTATTAACTTATTTATTTTATTTTTGTTTTTTTTAATCTTGAATTGCAGGAATGTGATGCCACCAAGCCACGGCCAAATGGACCAATCAGAGTTGTTGTGGCCTGCATCGCACACCTGTAGTTAGATTAGTTTTTTAGGTGCACATCTGGCTACGGCTTAGGGTTGGTGTCTCTACGTACCTACAGTACATACGGAACCACAGCGTTGATTTAACGCAAAAGCATAAATTAGCCTTAAGGCATATATATATATATATCAAAGTGGAGTTGCCTGGCTGCTGCAGACATGTTGCACATGAATTTATGTTAAATGACCCCCTGTCTGGCTACTTTTAGAAAATGCCAAGGGCATTCCTCTTTTCTATCTACATAACAGTCAAAGCATGTGAATAAAGTTCCCACTGTGGGTCAGAATGATGCGCTGTGACCCCGAGGTAACTGTGATTACTGAGAGAAATCTCCGGTGAGAGTGTAGTGGTGCTGCATCACTTCCTAATTTCCCAAACTAGCCTACAAAGCACCGGAGGCCTATATCATAGAAAGTGCGTTTGTTAATTTTGCAGTAACCCTCATGTTTCACCCAAATTTGACCCGTTTTTAGTAAAAAAAAAAGAAGAAATTTCACAAAAAATGGGCCATCAAAATAAGTGCTGAAAATGGCAACATTAAAAATGTCAATAAACTTTGGTAAAAACTTTAAAAAAAGCACCCCCTAAAATTGAAAAAGGGACAAAGTATCAGAAAAAGCGATGCTAATGTTGAAAAAAATTGACCAAAATGTTTTTTTTTTCATGGTTGACGGGAAGACAACACAAGGGTTTAAGACATTAATGGCTGTAGAAGAATTCCACGCTATCTCATTATTACATTACATTAACAACTCTAATTTAACCCTTGTGTTGTCTTCCTGCCCATGCAACTTTTGGTTTTTCAGGATCGAAATTGGAGTTGTTGGTATTCCACATTTATGTCACTTTTCACGATGTTTTTGTAGATCTTTTTCAGCGCTTTATTGACGTTTTCGCAGATATTTTTCACAGCATTTCTGAAGCTTTTCCGACCCTTTTTTCAACATTCAAACACTATAACATTTAATAAAACACTCAAATTCAACGAAAGTAGTGAACTGAGCCTTTACTTTACTTGTAAAGAGAACTGTAGGGAACCATCCACGTTATTCTTTTGACAATTTGGTTGAAAGAAAACCCAAATGTGTGTGTAGAAACTTGTTGAAAATGGGTCAGATTTGACCCGAGGACAACAGGAGGGTTAAAGACTCAATATAATTTAGCAGTTAAGTGTTCAATAGATGTAAACAATTAGGGTTTTCACATCAATAATGAAATGTGTGGTTCATTCAAAATATCCATTAATAAAGGATGGATACATGTGTTTACCCACAGGCAAAGCTATTCAAATGAAACCATGCGACTACAGTATGCACATATTGCAGTGATCCAAGTCTAATTCTTGTTTCCAAATAAAGCTAATAAAAGTCTAAGCATAACAATTGGACCTTCAAGCTAGGTTAAACATTTGCAGCTGTGCCCTCTGCCTGCGCTATTTTCATCTCTGTCCAACAAATGGTGAGAAGTGCTCAGTGAGAGGAGGCCGAGGAGAGAAAAAAATGCAGATTACTCACCAGAAATTGGATTAGCGTTTGCCAGAAAAGCACCCTGAAAACATGGGACGAGCTTCACACAGCCGGAAATGAAGAGAGTGAGAGGAGAGAGGAAGGGAGTGGGAGTGGAGGTGGGCGTCAACAACAGCTACTGTAAGAGTTCTGAAGAGACGACAAATAATCCACGGCGCGAGATGGAGAGCGTAGGTCTCGTCACAGCCCCGCTATTCACAAACACAACTGCCCTTCTAATGGCGGGCTGCCAATCATTTTGTTTTTCCCCCAATTTTGTTGTTTTGCGTGGTTTGGATGTACACTATGATTAGAGGACGATGCCCACGAACGGTTTATCAAGATGCACACAGTGAAAAGCTTTCATGTTTGTGGGGGGATTTTCTCTAACGGATTAACAGCAATTCTGAATTGTCATTCCCTTTTTGCCACTTACATCTTGGCCATGCTTAGGAGTACCACCAAGGCCTGTGAAGTTGACAGTAAAGTGTGAGTGTGTGCGCCGTACGTAGCAGATGGGAGGAAAAAGAGCATCGGAGCATGACAATATAATGAAGCTACTAATCATAGCATTCACACAGTAGCCATTGTCAACAGGTACAATGCTATCGCTGGCAAAGAGACACACATACAGTATATTCTTCTCTTACATAACAGCAGAATAAAACTCGCAATACAAATTGTGTCACACACTACAAATGGAGTAGGTGATATACTTTTACAGACACAATAGTTCTTGTGATCGTCCTCATACAGGTTCAATGCTGTCACGTTGCCATTCTGTCTTTATAGACAGGAATTTCTTAACCCTTGTGTTGTCTAGCCGTCAAAAATGAAGAAAAAAAAACATTTTGGTCACTTTTTTAGCATTATTATCAACATTTTTGACACTTTTTCAAAATTGCGGGTGCTTTTTTGGACGTTTTATCCCTAGGTTTTTTCAAATATTCTCAATGCAATGCTTATTTCGACGGCCAATTTCTTGTGACAAAAAAAAACACTGAACTGAAAACTGGTCGAATTTGATTCAAGGACAAAATGAGGGTTAACGTGCACATGTCTTATTTTTGTGTCATGTGGCCGATGAGACACTTCACATTTGCCTGAGCAGTCTAATGATGAAACTGGCCCCGACGTTGTTAAATATTACCTTGGCGACATCAAATATTTGAGATCACATAACACAACTAATGATCATCTGTCTGAGGGTCTCGTTTTCGGCCCCTGAAGTGACACCTGATAAATGAACTAGAGTCAAATGTTAAAAAAACATACAAAGATATTCAACTTAGGACAAATTACTTCTGTCGATCAACCTAAGCACTAATAATGTGAGCTCCAGTTTGGACTAATTTCTCATTCTTTATCTCCATCCCACAATCAACATCCAGATAAAGATGCTACATTATTTTGTGCATAAAAATCCATGTACAAATGCATTTTTCAATAACGTGACCATGTAAAACACAAAGTATTTGGCTAATTTAAGATACCAGTCTGACTAAAAGCTGTCCATGGGCAGTGTTAACCAAACATTCAAAAAAGTGTTTTCATTTAGACCTTCACGTAAGAATTTCTAATCATACTTTACAATCATGATGTTATGCATGGTTATGCACTCATTTGAAAAAAAAACAAGCAAGGGCAGGAGGGGCAACAAAAGATTTCAGCACCAAGGACAGCGCCTTCAGTTACATGCTTTCAACCAGAAATGTAAGAAAATACGTGTGGTTTGTGGAGAAATGGTTCATGTCAAAAGGCTTGAGTGAACATTCACATTCTATTTAGCCGTGATATAATCACCTTGAATATCAACCTGCACTTCTTAGAGTTTTGGCACAGCACATAGGACCCACTTAATTTTTAATTTCCTCTCGAGGTTCATTGCTCATTTCCCGCGCCGCTTGTCAGAGCTTTTACAATTCATTGTGACCCTCAGCTGTCACAAAGTTCTGCGTAACTACATGTCTTGTTATACAACCCCAAGAGCAGTGTCTTAAATTAGACTGGATAAGGATTTTAACATATTTCAAATCTTTGTTCTGGTGAGGCTTAGATTTTTCCAAACGGTTGCGTTCTCCATCAAATCCAATTTAACTATGAGCTGTTTTTTGCGTTTTGTCAATCAGTGAGAAGACATGAAAATTACAAATACCTTAATATTAGAGTTTTTTCTAGTCAAACGACTCAAGCTGTGACGTTGCAATGGTGGCGAGTGGAAATTTTTGGTGTGGTGAGCAGTTTTGGCCCGCTCAACGCCCAGACCCAATGAAGACAATTGCAACACCACCCGGATAGTTTCTCCCCGAGAATAGGATTTGACTAGCTCGACAGTTAAACCACCAAAATACAGAAAGCACACAGGTTCGACTTATGAACAAAGCCAGAGACGTACCGTAGGTCCGTTAAACACAATGATTTTATATTGTAATTAATAAAAACCTCAAGTATGAAATACCATTAAAATACCAAACACATTGAAATAAATGAAAACCAACTTCAATCCAAAGCAAATCCAGGCAACCGAAAGTGGCTAATAGCTGTCTTGAGCCAAACCAAAATAAATGAAGATTAACAAATAAACCATAAAGTTTCATCAGAAATGAAAGTCTAGCAGAACCCTACCAAAAATCACTTAATCCTAATGTAACCAAACTAGCCCATAAACAGAGATCTCAAGCTTCACACGCATCCAAAAACATGGGCAGGCCAAAGAAAGGCAAAACTAGATAGTTTTCACAATTAGTCAGTCAATATAATACAGCCCTGCGGGGCCCCCAGTTGGCCAACCGATCCTGACGGTGAAAGGCGCGTGGATGCGTTCGAAGCCTGGAGTGAGCTCATAAACAGCCCGTTGAAACAGAAGTTGGTTGAGACAAAACAGCAGCGTGGCAGGGAAAGGAGGGCTAGTGCAGATACCAGCGTCGGCAGAGCAGTTTAAAATCACAGTAACAGTATGATGTAACAAATCAATACATGAAATGCCAATGTACATTAACACATGTCCATCAGGGAGCTTCGCACCAATACACCACCGATAGGACGTTTCCGTAGTAGTCAGTTTTATGAAGGGAGACACTACAAAAGACACTGAACACTGTTATGTCCAATCTAACACAAATGCGGCCTATAGGTATCAAACAAATTAGCAACACTGCATTACCTGTCAAATTACCATGACCATGACACAAGGGCACCCAGAGTGGAAATGTGGCTCTGGCAACAAAGAGTAGAGAGTGTCAAGAGGGTAAACCCCCCGCCTATATCATGGAATGTATATTATTAATACAGTCTATGGGCTATATAGCATGTTGTTGTGTTCTGATTGGTCCAGAGAGTGAGTATGATTGAAAAGGGAGTGACCAATCAACCTGCTACTCATTATAGAATGAGTACATGTGCTGTACTATGGGGGTGATATACTAATATAGTGATGATTTTCTTAAGCAAGCCATCATACAGTATACCAGTAAAACTGCCTGGCAAATAGCCGGCCTTTCACCCCCGCCTGAGATTCGTTTTCTTCCTCTCTGCAGTAATTTGCAGCAGACTTCCCAGCTTTCTTGTTAAGATTACAAAACAACGTTTTAGCAAAAAATGTAACACACAACTATGCCTTACACAATGATGTGATTTATCCTAAAAGGCCAGGGAAAATGGCTCAAGGCTAAATGCTTTCTTGCAACGCCATATCATATTGTGGAAATAGCATGTGGAAACTCTCAAGGTGTAAAGCTAAGAATTGCAGTGTAAGCTATCAGAAATGTACCTGACTGCAATTCTGGAATAGGTGTAGAAACTAAAGATGTATAGGCCTACAACACATCAGAGGGTGTTATAGGAGTCATGTGGAATTTGCCATTTTCAATTTCAACATTTATTATTTCATTAGTGACAGCAATGCCACATTACTATTTGCAACAGTTTATGTCTTCAAATTAATGAAGTGCAATTGAATGTACCATTAGCTTAACAAGATGCACCTGAAGGTACCATGAAGTCCCATCTGAGCCCACATTCTTTACCGATTCTACGGGCCAGTAAGCTAACGTTAACGCACCCTGTGTACTTAGCTGTATGGCATGTTACCAGCTAGTAAGCTAATGTTACCCTGTGTACTTAGCTGCATGGCATGGTACTAGACAGTAAGCTAACAGTACCGTGTATACTTAGATTTATGATATGCTACCAGTCAGTAAGCTAACGGTACCGTGTATACTTAGATTTATGGTATGCTACCAGGCAGTAAGCTAACAGTACCGTGTATACTTGGATTTATGGCATGCTACCAGTCAGTAAGCTAACGTTGCCCTGTGGTTTTAGCTGCAGGGCATGCTATTAGCCAATAAGCTTACATTACCCTTCGTCTTTAGCTGCATGTTATGAGGTGGTATGCTACACTCTGTCTGTTGTAGTTTTCGTCTTACTAAAATACTGGGGAGGAATTGCTGTTTTTTTTGTATTTCAGTCTTTCTTTTATATTATAAATCTATAAAAAAATTATTATAAAACATTTGGTATACAATTGTGATTATGGTCTGTGTAGCCTCTGTGCACCCCCCAAAAGGCACGCCATGTGTGATCAATGAAATTTAACTTGATGGTGGTATTCTCCACTGCCCACTGTATTAGACAGATACACAAGTGATGACAAGCAGTATTTACTGTCTGTGTGCGTGGGACATCTATTTCAGAGCAGCTTATCATTGCCTGCTGTAGTGAAGACATCAACTAAGTTAAATAGATATGTTTAGTTCGGAAGGTAGTAGCACAACCATTGTAATTAAATAGACAATGGAAGTTATTTTTATACAGCCTATGCTGACAATTCATGCCTGTTTTCTTACACCCCTGCTGTTATTTTCTGCAAAGCAGACTCCTTTCTGAACTTCTATTAGTGCAGAATAAAAGAGAAAGGTCAAAAATACAGTGCTTGACAGTTAGATGTTGCAGCTTTAAAGCTTAACTTAAAGCTTTAGTTGAGGGCTGGTGCCATCAACATAGCTATCTCTAAATGAGTGGTGCAGAGAATAACATCACTTGGATCCCTTCTCAAATCTACAGAAAGCTGTTTGATTAGAGGAATTATAAGCAAGCAAGATAGCATCTGCTCTGTTGCAGATTAACCTTAACCAGAGGAGAATACTTTCCAGTATATTTTGTAATCCACTTCAGATGCATTACAAAGCAATATTCTCTTTCATCTCCCAGATGCCCTATAGGCCAAGACCTTCTACACATGGAGAGCCGTGAGTCAAACTGAAATCAAAGCTAAAATAAAAACAGGAGGAGTGAGCTGCCTTTCCTCATGACGCATCTCTGTGGACCGAATCGGAGCGACGGCAGCATTTTGCTTGTTCCACCGACATTTCTATGATGCTACAATGTAACAGAAACAACGTCTTACACAAAACAAAAGTGTGTCGCAGTAGTAGTTTTGTTGCAACGAGACACTAAATTATATAATTTTACAAGGCTCAATACACACAGATGTTATATCATTAATTACGTGGAAGTGACATGCGACATTCGTAATTTGAAAATTCCTTTTGTTTTTTTTTATTTTGAAATATACTAGAAAACAACTCAAATGTGCCATTATTTTCTGAACCAGTTTGGTATCACACAATGTAAGATTCAAGATAAACGATTAAAATAGAGGAGCTGGTTTCGTCATTCGTTTCTCAGGAGTGCCGTCTGAGAATATCTCCAGTATGATTGTCAGCCATGACTTTCAAAGACATGATGGATCTCATTTGGATAATTTTCTATATTGGAATTACAGAAATTACAAGATAACTGATTCAAACACAACATTCAGAACAGATTTGTTGTCGATATGTTAAATGTGTGTCAGGTTCGAAGCTACTTAAAGGTGCTGTAGGTAGGATTGTGAAGATCAAGAAATTAGCCAGAAAATTCGAACACTGACAACTTCTCAGTCCCTCCCCCGTTTGTGCCAAAGCCCAAACGGTCTCCTAAGCCCCTCCCCTCACGAGGGAAAATGAATGTGTGTGCCTGAGCAGTGATTGACACACCGCCCAATATTCTTAGGTTTCTATTGATTCAAAAAGTAAACAAAAATGATTGTGTGATGCATTTTTAACCTAAATTACTTTGATTGAATTCATTTCACATTTATTCACTTCTTACAGCTCACAAAAGACCCACTTTTATGGGACCTCTTTTTGTCTGTTTTTTATTGTGAAGGGATTTGTAGCCATGCCATATTAATTATACTTATTTGTGTTTTTTTGCCATTTTTGTCATTTGTAGTGTTGTTATTCTATTTAGTTTGTGCTACATCTTTCAACGTGCTTTGCTATATGTTTACCCCATCAAGGCTTTGCCATTGCAACATGAGACAGATTTTTGTCAGCGTTTTTATTACCCTTATTGTCATTTTTGTGGCTGCTTTCATTGCTTATGTCAGTTAATCGTTGTGATCAGTGTTGCTATCATTGCCGCCATCCTTGTTGGTGGTGCTATGGTCGTCATCATTTTTGTTTATACTGTCATAATTTTTTATTATTACTGTTCAAATTGTGGGGTGGCGGTAGCTCAGTCAGTAGGGTGTGGGACCTGGAGGGTTGCTGGTTCAAGTCCACATATGGACCAAAAGTATACTGCCAAGGTGCCCTTGAGCAAGGCACCCAATCCCCAACTGCTCAGGGCGCCTTTCCATGGGGAACCCCCCCACACTCTGACATTTCTTTAGTGCATGTATAGGTGCAACAGAGTGTAAATTGTAATTTCCCCCCTGGGACTTATAAAGTCATGTCCTAAATTGACAATTTCCACTTTTTACATCAACATTTCCTACCCTTGATTAAAAGGGACAGTTCTTTTACATTCTTTTGTCCACTTCCATGACAAAAAGTATGTACAGCATTTAAATCCGTTCTACCTAGAGGTAAGACACAGTAATTGGAACACACACTGTGCAACGCAACATGAGTGAATAACGGTCTTTACCTTCACAAACTGCCTCATTAGTATCATCAACCACAGAGGGAGAGCGGGACCAAAGCGGCTCGCTGAGACACGCCAAAACATTACCCACATGAAAAGCTTTAACAAACTGAAGGAAGAAGTGAGCAGAATCTCAAACAAAACCCTGATAGTGAACCTTGTCCTGCATTCCTTAAAAATGCATTACCTTGCCAAATTAATTCAGGAACATTGTGAAAAATAAGATTTTCGTGATTATTTGGCATTACGGAGGTGACTTTCTTCACGTTTAAGTTACTCCTCGTCATGATGAACTGCTATAATGGTCACTTTATGGAAACTAAAGCAGAATAAACAAAAGAGAACACCCCCAGGGTAATATAAATTCCACGGGTTTACTGCGGAATAATCTGTTTTCTTGTTGTTGACTTTGCACTCCAAACTGGAAATGCATTGGGAGGTCTTGCACACACTATTCCGGATGTGTGACAGAGGCTTGCAGAGCTTGCAGAGCAGGTAGCACCAGCTCTGTACAGGCAGAAGAAACAAGAAAGAATTATTTATAAGTGAAACATTTATTTGGGATCTCTCTCTGCCCCCAGTGCTAATGAAAGAGATGAATCTCTCCTCATTTCTATGCTGTAATGATAACATATTTGATAGTTTTGGCAACAAAAAAACAGCAAAAGTGAAGCAATAGTATAAATACATTCTCATGCACGAGTTTGTATGATATTGTATTGAAACCATTGCACACCAATTTGTATATTATCTGAAATTCCAGCAAGTGTCGGAAATTCACATGACTTTAAGTTAGGTTAAGCTATCTCTATAGTCATATCTAGCTGACAAAAGGTTACTTGAAGCAGACTACAGAGCACCATGCAATGCTGGTTGTTTCAGATGCCGTTGCTAGTTGAGTTTAGCCGACAAAAAGTGACTTTGAGCTGGGTACAGGGCACCGTGAGATGACTGTTCATTTGGGGGATTTGAAAGTTGATTTTAACCGACAAAAAGTGGGCATCGTGCAGCAACGACATTGAACTTTAGACACTGAAATTAGGCACTATTAAAGATTAGAAAGAAGATTGTGGTTTGGATTTAAACACTCCCAGAACATGAATAAGCAATTGGTGGGTGAAAGTCTTGGGTTTTCTAAACAATGACCCAATCATACACCCCGACCACCTCCCTACGCCTATCACATCGTTCTTATACAGCAGCAGTGACTATGGTGCATACAGCAAAACATTGTGGTGATAATTAAGATTAATAACACAAATACATGGACCCAGTTTTCCATATTTTGGTATCTTAGTGACTAAAATGAAAACATGCACTATTGGAGAGATGCCCAAGAAGTTGGGGGTTCAGTGCCTTGCTCAAGAGCCCCTTGGCAGCTACTAGTCCACCACCATACTTAGGTCCATATGGAGACTTGAACCAGCAACCCTCAGGTTCCCAACCCCCTACTGACTGAGCTAGTGTCACCCCAACATGAAGCAACCCTGAAATCACCAACCCCAAACTCAACAGACTCCATTTAAAAAATCAGTACTTTTAGCGTGTATAGAGCCTGCATATTTCCACATGTAAATGAGCGAATTAAAGGTTGATTTGAACCAGACCGGAGTGATGATTGTTGGATCAATGTGAAGACTAACCAAGATGGCTTTTGGTAGTTTTATTTAGTTTCTGTCTACTTGAATGAAGTATGTTTGATGTTGATAAAATGAATGGAGTCTGATTGGTTTGGCGATAACAATTTTGGAGATGTTTAATGTTAGACAAAACAAATCTTAGTCTTTCACATAAAGGTTGATCTTTGTAGGGATCCTTTCCACAATAGAATACTGATCTGAGCGTGTCAGTGGTAAAAACAAAACTTTTAGTGGAAATAATACGAAGTTGGACAATTGCCCATTTACAATACATTGCAGCTTCACCGTTGCCGGCTGCAGCGTTCTTGCTGCTGGACTCATTTCAAAAACTGTACCCATCAGTCATTTAGACAAGAAAGCATTGGGAAAATAGGGTCCAGGTGGAAATAACGTAATTTTGCTAGCTTTGTCTTCCAAGATTGTAGACCTACTCTAACACACAATTGCCCACGTGAAGCCAAGGTAAATAAACCAAGTTAACATTACGTCCTGAAATTTGACAACTTTAAGTTCAAGCCAACTTCAGCCAACTAACACAACAGATTTATTATGTGAACAGAGTATTGTAGTGGTAATATTTGACATCTAGGTTTTGACATTGCCGCTCTCAACAAACATAGACAAAGTTTAGCACCGCAGAGACAGATGAGTGATGATCATGATCTAAACCCTACAGAGCAGCATGCCAACTTTTGAGCTGAATCGACTAGGCTACGAGTTGGCAAGCAGCACCAGCTGTTTCTCAGTAAAGCACCTCTGACCATAACAGAAAATTTACTATCCAATGAATTGTCAAGATGTATAAATCTAAACCCAGCCATGCAGCAGTAGGTGGAGACTTGCCAGCTATGCAGCGTTCAAAAAATGGGTAGCACTTTACATTCCACAACAGTAATAAGATGGTAATAGCTCAATTCAATTTTATTTATATAGCGCCAAATCCCAACAACAGTTATCTCACTGCGCTTTTCAAAAAAGAGCAGGTCTAGACCATACTCTGTGATGTTATTTACAGAAATCCAACAATATTGGGGTAAGAGTGTGATAATAAAGAGATAAGTGATAGGTAATAACTTGTAATTTCCAAAGTAATAACTGGGTAATAAGGTGATAAGAAGGTAACAGATGTATTAACATGCAATTACCAAGGTTATAACTAGGAATGGGTTTGATGGTAACCATATGTATATCTGGGTTGTGGTAATATAGTTATATTAATATAGTATTAACATAATAATAATAGGGTAATATGAGTTGAAGTTTTCAAGGTGTTGTATCAGTGTAATACCTTCCAAATAAGAAAAAACGTCTTAGAATTTAAAATAGGTAATTACCATATTATAATGCTGAAATGTATCCACCTTTATGATCCAAATATTTCCCTTTTGTTTCAAGGTAATACTTCATATGAGCCATCAATCATCATCAAAAATATACATACTATCCGCTTCAATCTTCAACGTTACATGCCTTTGTTAGCATTCTCCGTATGTGAAATAGAGGCTGACATACTGTTCTAACATCTCTGTTAATTATTGTCAGAAAGTTTGATGTGCAATAAGTGTATTTTTGATGATGATCGATAGCTCATATTAGACTGACGGTATGCTTCAGTAAGCTAGTTTGCCCCTATTAACTTGGGTTATTCCACATGTAAAATTCCATATTATAATGCTAAAATGCATCCACCCTGTTCCAAATCTTTCCCTTTTGTTTCAAGGTAACACTTTACAACACGTCTGGTATTTTCTGTGTAACAACCATGAATCAGTGGTGCAAAATGCAAAACTGCCTGTTTCTATTTTTATTACATGGTAATATTAGAATGACAGAGGTGCAGAGATTACCTTTTGCTTCTCGTATGTTCCAGGTAAACTCTTCACCTCTGTTTTCTAAAAGTATTGTCTTGCATGTACGTAACCCTGTGCAAGCTAAACCCCTTCCACCATCAAGCACTAGAGACCGGCATCATCGTAACTCAGTTTATTTGACTCACAAAGGGTGAAACTGGGATGAAACACAACGACTTAGATATTAATGAGTCACAAACATTATACAATGATAATTGTAAAAACAGTTTACTCCTCAACATTGCAATGCGGTAGTATATACAGTAGGCTAGCTAACATGTAAGATGAAATAAGGGAAAAACGTAATATATTGTTATACAGTGTGCATAGTATAACCTATATTTTTTATCTAAATAAACTAAAATATATGCTACATCTGATTTACATTCGCTGCACAGTTTTATGAATGAGGCCCCTGACTTTCTTGCTAGATTTATTGACTTTGTAGACGCTAAGAGTATACCACAGGAGTATACACCACAGTGAATTTCAGCCTGCATGCACGTTTTGTCAGCTTCATACTGTTAAAGTACTAGTATTGCAGACCCTGAGTCAGCCTACTGTAAGGGGGGGACTTTATGCAGTTTTTCCTTCGTTTTTAGTCAATAATGAGGTTCAAATACTGCATTTTAATGTCCGTGGTCTCACATACTTTGCTATAAAGTTATTGCGTGGATTGTTGGTACGTTAGACGTTAGATTGGGGCATCTTGTATGCCAGTTAACACATTCGCAGAAATGGTGGATTTAGCAAGATAAGGGCTTGTTATTTGATTTATTTCAATTAATACAGCACAGGGAGTTGTGCATTGTTTCCATTTTGCTGCACAAATGGCCCAAACAGCCATTTAAGTGTGCGTGCACTTTACATTTTATTTTAATGCATTACGGCACACAGTGCTGGGAATGGTTTGTAAAGAACTGGTAAAATAAGTTAGGGGCTCAAATTGTACTAAACCTTTTCAATAGTGCACATAATAAGTGCATTAGTAAAAAGAGCTGTCCTATGTGTTGTCTTGGGAGTCTTTGGAAGTCTACCCATAATGTCTGTTATGAGGATTTTTAAACACTGCAAACCATAAAATAAACTTGAGGCAAACACAGTGTTTATCCCCATCTACATTGATGGTCTACATGAGCTGGCTCCTCCATCTCGTGAAAACACTAAGTCAGATTCTAAAATACACACTGATGGGGATGTTTTCAAAAGACTTCCAAACCCATGACAATAAATTGGCCCTTATTGATAGCCAGGTTAGTCAGTCTACAGACAAATGCAATAACCTTTGCCTTCACTTGAAATAATGAGCAGGTTCTCCTTTGTAGGACAGCACCATGTGTAAGCCATTAAGTAACTCTCCTGGTGTCTTTATCCAGCCGAGTCAGTCCATTTGTTAAGATGACCTTTTCTGTATCGACTGTACCCATTATTTTGCTGTTTCCTGTCCACTTTGCGTGCCTCACGGTCACTACAATCATTATGAATTGCAAGAATGACGGTTCTTTACTGCTTCTATAAGTAATTTGTATTTATAGTGAACAATCCCCAGGGCCACATACTGTACAAATCCAGGCCCATGTGATTATGTCAGGTTCTGTTATGTCACTCAAGATCCAGATGTCCCCAGTACCCCAAGAAACAAGACATATACAGATATCTCTGTATTTAGAAATGCTCTGTAAAGCTTTCCAAAACATCCCAAGAACATGGTGCATGAATTGTATAGTGCCAAATGTGCCATATAAACTATTGGTGTCATACAAATACGGTCAAGTCATCTAATATTCATACGGCTTCATCTTTTGCCTGTGCATACATATGCAGTACATGCAGTATGATAAATAATAACGCATTATTCATATATTACTACATATATTATTCAATCCTTTACAGTTTATGTCCATCTTTAATGTTGTGCATTTGTGGAACAGACAAACATATTTAGTAGAAACTAGAAAACCAAAAGGGAGTTCTGTATGACTGACTGCTGCTGTCACGTATGGGGGAGAAGTGACCCCCCTCCTGGCAGCGCGTTACCTTGCATTGCCTCCTCCTCTTCACCCCCCACTCCAGCTGTGTGCTCCCCGGGTCTGTCTGCATCCTGTCTCCTTAGGCTCTAAACCACCAGTAACAGGCGGAATAAGCTAGTCTCTCCCAGCCTAGTCACTCCCAATTCTCTCTTTCTCCCCATGCTTTCACATAAACTTGTGTCTCCTATGTCGAGCCTGGCATTCTTGAAATGTCAGGAGAGTTGTCCCAAGGCTTTCCGACCTGTTAAATTAAGCCAGACATCCAAAACTGTACCTTTAATGAATAGCATTAACCTGGAGTAGTGAGCATCCATAGACAGCAATGTGTTGAATGCTTACAAGCCACAATAGGGGGGAAAAGACAGTGAAGGGACGGAAAGAGAGAGATGATTAAAGTCAAAACTTTATTAGTCTCCCTAAGGAGAAATTTGTTTAGGATACTGAGAGTTACAAGAGTTACAACAGACACACTACGACAAGCACAGGGTTAACACAATTGAAAGACACATGTTCAGCAAACATAGGGGTTACTCAAAGAGCTGTGCAAATTGCAGATTACAAATTATCATTTTCTATACTAGAATAACATAAAAGCCATCCTTCCTACAATCTTCTGTTCACCCATACATGCCTTAACCACTCTATCCTACTTCCATACGCAACCATGCATTCAGTCTCAGTAAAAAAAGTGCATTCATTCTTCCATTCATATCCATACATACATTCAGTCACAGATATCAATTAATTAATGTGAGAGGAACAAATGAGTGCTTATACTTGTTACATTTGCACAGATGAACCCTGTACCTCTTTCCTGAGGCCAAAAACACTTAAATTTATGGGTCTCTCTAGTTGATGCGGCTGCCATTGTTGCCTGTTGCACAATGTATAGCGCTACCCCTTGGTTTCAAGTAAGCTCACGTCCTCCCTTGATTTTTTCAATCACTGCCTATGGTTCCAAGGACCACACACCCCTTACCCCTTCAAAAAGAGTATTGGGACAGCACTAGGTCTCGCGTGAACGCGCAAAACCTAGGGGAAGGGGTAAGGTGCAGGGGTAAGATAGAGAAATCAGATACAGCTGTACTTACCCACAACAGATTTATTCAGCATTTGGCTGGCCCACACAATTTCAAGTTTCTAAAGAATGATTAAGTCATGACTGTAAATTTGCATACTAGAGGAGACTCATTGTCCCCACTGGAGAGGTAACTGTTGTTCCTGTCTTTTGGAAGCTGCCCCTGCTGTGCCAGACTTGACTAAGAACAAAGGATATGCATATCCTAGTAAACTTGAATGGAATTGGCCCTACCATAATAAAATACTTTTACCTGTGACCTTGAGTAAACCTGACAATTGGATGGGACGTGATCATGAGAAAACATCTGACCAATAGGGAAAGATTTACTTTTGAGGAACCACCCTCAACCTCTTGGGACGTAGAGATGACTTCGGGACTGATTTCAGGTGACTCCATCAGGGAGAAGCGTGGATCCAGTCCACTGTCAGCTGCAGTGCCTTTATGTTTTGTCTTTTTCTTATCATCTTCATCATGCTGTTTTCTTAAACCTTTTCTTACTTGGACCCACAGTCTCTCTTCATCCTCATCAAATCAAAGAACACCTCGTTTTTTTTCCAACAGTATCTATCTAACATTTAAGATTCTCTATCATAAGCCTTTCTATTGATTTAAAAACATTAGAGGTAATAGCCACTGGCCGATAATCATTGTTCTCCTGGGGACATGCCTTGGCTACTGGAATAATAGATTTTTTCCACAGTTTTGGTACTGTGCATGTGTCTATAGAGAGTTGGAATAGTTTATGCCAGGCTTGTGACAGTACTTTTACAAATGGTTTTAAAAGAAAGGCCGGCAGGTTATCAGGTCCTGTTGCTTTGGTTGTTGGTATTTTTTTTAAACATCTCAGTAACAGTGTGCTGTTAAATTAGGATTCTGTCCAAGTTCACATTACAAATCACATTCTCCAACATTACAGCACATTCCCTTACATCGTCAGTGTTAATACGTAGTGTATAGAAATTATTAAGTTACGATACACAAGGACCGAGTCAAATGCACGGCTCACTGGGAAAAGGTATTTTTTGAGGGATGGGGAGGTTGGGTGTGGAAGTGGGGAGGCGGAGGCAGAGGACCAAAGGGCAGGTGAGGGCTCGGGACTGGAGACAGCAGGGACTTGGGAACCAGGAGAGAGACACCGGAGATAGAAACAGGAGGGACCGGGAGCATGGGCTGAGGAGGAGGCACAGATACAAGGAGCTGAGAGGGATGATGGTGAGGAGGGGTCAATGTGTGTATCTCCACTGACTGCTGAATGGCTGCGTCCCGACTCCGTCTCGTCTCCGGCGATCTCCAGCCCTCCGGAGCAGATCCGCAGAGCTTCTATTCTTGTCGGATGCAAGGAGAGCTCCGCAGCAATTCGGCACACGGTTAATTTTCCAATTAAAATACACGGTGCGGATCATATTTCCCTGCACTACACCTTAAAAACACAGCACAGAGTTCCTCTGTACTCCTCTGGCTGGAAACAAACTGTTGTTGTTTTTGTGGTTCTATCCTACACGAATTTGCGAGATCTCACTTCTATCACATTTTTGGTGGGAAACGCATGGATGCGCAGTTACTAGGTCCTGCGTATCGCCACTAGTTCGGAGCTAGTTAGGGGCAAGCCAGCTCGTTCTTAATTGCAAAAAACAGCTAAAACACACACAAGTTTACCCTAATCTACAAAACAAATGTATAGAACTACTTGCATGTCGCTTGTATGCAGGTGTTCCACGCAACGTTGGAAGTGCAATCTCATTTAGAACAAGTCTCCCGGCTAATCCTGCCTTGTACTAAGCAAATTTGGAGAAACTTGCTAATTAATGTGGTTTTAGCTAAAGTGGTTAGCACACACCAAATGTTGAGGCCCTGACAATTTTGACCAGCTCGCCCGGAGACTGAAGGCAGGACACATTCAGAAACCAGTATCACACTCAAAACTGAATGGATGTTTTTTCCAAGTTTCTATGTGTGTGGAAGCACCATAGGCACAAAATAACACTCCAATCCTTGAAAAAATTTTTTTTTTCATAATATGGGCACTTTAACAGAGATAATATTCCCAAAATGTTCATATTGCATAAAAGGAACCCTGGTGATGATAGTGCCGGTATAGCAGTATCTCATCACGTTATGACTGCTGCCTGTATATAGTTTCCTTGCAAAAAAAAAGCTGGAGATGCTGCTTTGAGCTCTTTTCTTTCCTGTCAGCTATCACTTGAATTTGTTTGCCAGTGACACTGGCTTTGTGACGGTGAAATCCAATTCCGAGGAGACAGGTGACTCTGAGAAAATTTGAAAGGCGTTGATTATATTGATTTCGACAACCCCCCCCCCCCCCCCCCCCCCCCCCCCCCCCCCCCCCTTCCCCCTCCAAACAGATATTCTTGTCTTTGCCAATTGGACATAAGACATGTTTGTATGTAGCCAGGGGGAGACAGTGTCAGAGGCACGAGTCAGAAATAATGAGAAAGGTAACAGCACAGGTGGCGAGCTAACCGGCATCAGCTAACTGGGTTGTCATAGCTTTCAGAGCTGGAAAGTTTGAGGAGGGAAAAGCAAAAGATTTAAGGGAAAAGTATTATTTGGGAGAAATAATCAGGAATAATCAGAGTACAAAAGAGTAAACTGGCAATAACATGGACACATGTAATATACTGTAAGAATGACACGATGACATATTCAAAGTTGTTTTTAAGATTTTATTAAGAAATTCATGTACTCACACACCCGTTGACTTATTAATGGTCACAACATATGGTGTGTGTGTGACTGTGTAGTTACAAAACCATTAGGATAACTCTAATGGCACAACTATTGCTAAGTCAGCGCAAGCTATTTACTCTAAGTATTTTATACTCTGTATACTGCAGGACAGAAAATCTATTGACTTGAAAGCTTATTCTTTACTTTTATCCCCCCCGACAGTGATAGCCACAGTGCTGAGCTTGGAAAGTTGGAGAAACTTCCACAATGAATGATATTACTTCATTGGAGCTGTAAGAAAGTAAGTAAAGTACATTTTATAGCAGTTATCACAGACAGAGTGACACAGTGCTTCAGAAGACAAATAAATGAAAACATTTTAACAAACTGATCATTATAAAAAAGTACAATGAATCATGATAAATCATAGTAAAACACAAAAGCATAACATAGGAATCAACGTCAACAATGTGTGGTGGTTTGGGGTTTTGGTTTTGGATTCCTTTCCTCTCTTTCTTTCTTTTCTTTTATCCTGTCTTGTGTTTGTATCTTTTCTCCACGGTCTTGTGTTGTTGGTCCTGTCTTGTGTTCCCCTGAGTGTCTGTAAGTTCTGTTTCCTACGGAAGAGGATTAGGGCCACTGTTAAAAAAAAAACATGTGAACTCCTACTTTTTTCTCAGAATTCTGAGATTAAAGTCAGAATTCTGAGAAAAAAGTCTGAATTCTGAGAAAAAAGTCAGAACTCACATTCATTTTTCACCAGTGGCCTTAATCCTCTTCCGTAGTTTCCTGTTTTATTTTGAAGTCTGGTTTTTGTTTCGTCCTGCCTCTAGTTCCACGTCCTGTGTCTTCCCTCTCTTGTGATTACCTGATGTTTTCCACCTGCTTCCCTGCCCTCCTGTCACCTGCCTCTCATTACCTCGTTACCTCGTTACCTCATTACCTCATTACCTCATTACCTTGTGTATTTAACGTCTGTGCTTCCGCCGTCTCTTGTCAGATCCTTTTTATCCAGTCTGTGTGTGTCGGTTGATGTTCCTGATCTTCCCCTTACGTGTTCTTTGTGTAGTTTCCCTGTTTACTGTTTTTTGCCTTTCCTTTCTCGTTTCTAGTTCCAAAGTCTAGGAGCGATTTTTTTCAACTGCTCTGTCACCTTTAGTTTTTCATTTTAATACGAGGACCAGCCAGCATGATCCCTGATCAGAGGACCTCAAAGATCTGCTGACAGCATGAGCTGATCACTATTAATGAAAAATAAACTATTAATTAATATAATGTAGACTGACTTACATGCACAGAAATATTCCTCTATTATTCTGATTATGATCATATTCCGAATTTGATTCAATTAACTTTTTTTTGATTAACCTTCCTGTTGTCGTTGGGTCAAATTCCTTTGAAAAAACGTGTGTATCCGAAATATCGGTTTCATTTAACCAAATTACCACAAAAATGGATTGGATTCCATACAATGCAAATACAATTGATCACTTTCATTCCTGACTACACTCATCTGTCATACTATCATACTATTTAAGCAGTTGTACATTTTTGTATTCCCATCCTGTAAATATTCAAATTTTTGTTCTTATATTTTATTGCTATTAATAGTTCATGTATATTGTATGTATGTACAGTCTAGTATTTCATTCATATTCTGTGCTGTGTGACTGATTTTGCTGCTGTAACACCAGAATTTTTCAGATCAATATCTATCTAAACCATTAGTCAAAATAATTCATTACTTCTGCTTTTTAAGTCAAATAGTAGGTATTATTCTATATAAATGAGGGCAACTGACCACGAATTCCAAAAATTACTGGAAAAGCCAGTGATTGTAAGGTGGTGTAAGTGAAAACAAAACAAAAAATCTGAAAAAGGGATGAAAATGTCAAATTTTTGACCTGAGAGGAAAGCACAGGGGTTGAGACGTGAAATGTCGGTATTTTTTAGAATAAGGACTACAACTGGAGTATTGTCTGCATGTGAACGTAGTCATTGATAACGCCACTCACAGAACACTTCTTATGAACCATGGGCTCAAAATTGATGAAATAGCTCCTCGCGGCTGCTTGTCCATCACTCTGAGGTGAGCTGTCAGCTAGCAGAAGTTAGCAATGGGCCGGTACCGGGATAATTGGCTCAATTTATTAACTTGAGTAATCGTGCTTGTGATGAATTAAGTTTCCAAAAGGCTACTGACGAGTAGTCCAACTAAAGGCAGAGGCTGTCGAAGGGGACTCTTTGTCAAAATGTCACCCACAGCGAGCCCATAAGAGGGTTCCACATGAGTCCAGGCCTCCTGAATAAGTCATCTTATCATTCATCTACACAGGTGTAAATGAATGTTTAGTCCAGCATCACAGTACAATTTTTACTTTTAAAGGTATACTCCTTTAAACCTCATGTGACGCACAATGTAGTCACACCTCTCAAAATGCAGCACAAGTAAGCCTGGTCTCGTGTAACGTGGAGTTTATCCTGCATTCCTCTACAACGTGTAATGTTAGACAGCCAATCATAGACATTATTAGATCATGGTAGAATAATGCTGCATTGCTGATTGGCAAACAGATGCTGATGAGATTTACTCCTCAGTTATTCAAATTTGGCACTGAATGAGAAGGACATTTTTGATACCAGTTTGGTTGCTGCCTATAATAATTTAAATTTGGTATGCAGCCCTACTTATGTGTGATACTTGACACTTGTGTGAAGTATGCAATATAGAGAAAAATAATCAAAAAGATCAATAATAGTTGCGGAAAACAGTAGTAGGTGGTTTTTATGTGTAAAAAAATGACTTAAAAAAATATTTTTGAAATGATATACTGCCACAATTGCTCATGCTAGTTACATAGGCATCCATGTTTTGAAATAATACAATGTTTCTTTGATAAAGTGCAGCAGTCTCTCATGTTGTCTGCCTAATGGCTTCTATGGTTGTCATTCAAAGTTTCCTGCCAACTCCAGTTAACAGCTGCAGCTGTCGTGGAGCACCGGCTGCCAGTGACATTATCCAAAACCTTATACAATATCAATACAATATAACTGCCTCTAAAAAGCTGGTTTCCTCTCACAGTTGCCCACATGCGACTGCACCATCTAATAACCCTGAACACATTTTGTGGCAAGCCAGACTGCTCCTTCCCACCAGAGGGACCGGTATGTTAACGCCCACACCTTTAATTAACACCACGTCTCCTTCTGATGTGCGTGAATCATCAGTGATGCAAACTAATACCTGGAGAAGCGCGGTGACATTGAAGCAATTTGCTTTCATCTGCAGGATATGCACGTTGCAGCCACTTTAGTCCCTCCGTTGCTCTGCGTATGCTGGCAGCACCCTTTGAAACTGTAAAGTACTATAATGCTATGGACCCTGGACCAAAGGCACTTTCTAGAAGGCTGTTCTGAGAAGTAATTGGACTAGGTTTAGACAGCTATGATAACATGTAAATGTTAGTTGGAATAACTCTAGTCATTATCCAGTCATGCTGATGCATTAGAAGTTGAAAATCTGCAGCGCTATGCTGGTTTTAACTGTTAGTACTGGTGCCTTCATCTGTGTTGATGGTTGTACCTGTGTGTGTGTGTGTGTGTGTGTGTGTGTGTATATATATATATATATATATTTATGTACAATGTATTGAATCAAAGTCTGAATACATTGAATAAAAGTGTTATGTCTCTTCCCCGTGTCAAGTTATTTTTAAGTTTGTTTTTCCAGTTCATGAAAACTTGTTTTATTTTGAAAGTTCTCTGTTCTCCCTTGTGCTGTCTTCTTTTACTTCCCACCCATGTGATTACCTGTCCTCGCCCTATTGTGTTGCACCTGTATCTTATTGGCTCCCCTGTCTTTTGTTATTAAGACAGCAAATAATGTAACTAATTCCTAAATGTTCAGCTGTTGAGCTTTTTTCCTGAATTTTTGATTCTTTTGTATTTCAACCCTTGACTGTTTCCCGGATTTTCCCTTTTCCCGCTGATCCTGGACACTGTTGTTGAGTTTATTTAATTGTACATTCTTAGTCATGCATTCACAATTCCATTTTCTGTGTGCATGATAGTACCACACCATACACACATACGTACATCAATATAGTGTATACATTTGTACACACATATTTACATATATACATATGTTAACATATACACAGATGCATGTATACACACACACACACACACACACATACGTATATTTGTATATCGTCTACATACACACACATTTATACATGTATTAACATGTATACACAGGTATTGAGGGAACGCATTAGGACAGACAATCACAAAGGCGGGAAAACACACAAGTTAGGAAGTAACACAAGACATGACACAGGATAAACAGAGAGCCTACAAAATAAAACAGGAAACTGAAGTGTGAAACCTACTCAAGGGAGAGCTAGTGAAACCACACAGAGAACCCCAAAAGAACAAAGATCTGGAGCAAATAAGGGAAAGGTTATCATGGAGCATAAAAGACAATATAAAACAGGGAACTAAATGACAGAGGGAACACCAAGGACTGATAACACATAGACAGGCTGAGACCAGCAGGTAAGGACTACAGAGACACATGAGATAAATACAGAACAAAGAACTCAAAAACTGCCACCTGGTCAAATAGAAATTAACTTAAAGACCAATGGGGACAATAGGTAGATATAGAAGAGAAAACCTTGTATTCAATTTGGAAATGTACACAGTAGAATATTCACTGCTGCTTAATAAGTACCTGATTTTCATATTTTTGCATATTTGGATGGATCACTTACAAATCATGCCATCAGAGTGTAAGTTTGATGAAAGGCTTTTGAGGAATTTTCAGCTGGAGTCAGAGCTCCTGCAGAGTTTACACAAGGTGGCGGAGATTGGACTTCAGAGGGCTGACGGAAAAAAAGATGAGCGACACAGGCAGAGACAGTTTGATCGGAGCTGTGTGTGTTTTCTTTTTAAATTTCTTCTCCTGCGCTGTTGCTTTCTGTGTCTGTTCTTGTCTGAAAAATGGACAGAACTCAAAGAAATCTTGTGAAAAATGACAAAAACCTTCGTCCCCTGGGCTCCGTGCAAGCACTGTCGTGATGCTACTGCAGTAGCAACCCGGTATCATGCCAGTTTGTGAAAGGAACACGACGTTTTGATTTATTGATTCGTGTACAGGTCATGTTAATGTCGTGTAAAGATCATGATTTTCGAACGAGACCATTTGACAAACTGCTTGACACTGGGCTGCTCTGGGGGACGCAACAACGGGGAAATGAAACCCAACACGCCATACACGGGACGCAATCTCCTGGTTGTGGTTTGGAAGAGAATAACTTGTAAAGGAACTGCAACACGCGGGACATGATCCCCCGTCTCCGGGGTGAAAGTCCTATGTTGTTTGACGCATCCACCACCCCAAGCAACCTCCCTAAGCATTTTCTGCTTTTCAATACTACTTGTTCCGTGATCACAAAATAGGCTTCACATTAAAATACACTACTTCAAAATTCGTCATCAACACACAAAAAAATGACATTTTATGTGACTTGCACATGAAGCAATAGATTAAATAACAAGACCATTTCCCAAACTGCCACGAGACTGGGCTGGCAGGACATGAAAGGCTGCCAATCACTTATTACATCGGGTAAATGCCACAGTGGAAGACATGGTGACTATTTCTTCAAAAACACCTACACGTTGCCTCTACGTGATTCAGCATGACATTTTAATCATGCAAATTGTACAAATCAAACACCCTAAAAGTAACGGTGGCAATACAGATAAAGAAAAGCTGCGCTCATGTCGGAACTCGGATGATAGCTGGCGTAATGCGGCGGTGGTGTGAATCCAAGTGCTGAAAGATGATAATGAGATACTTGTTTAAATTCGCATAAACATCATAAGCTTTTAGCTGACATTATCTTTCAGAGTGACTTGCGGTGCAGTGAGTTTAAAGGAGTAAATTAGCCTAAAATGTCTCACATCAGAGGCAGCACAGAATAAGGGTCAAAGGTCACAGTCACACTGATGATAGAGCTAACAATGGATTACTGTGATCATGAATAATCACTCTAGATTCTTGTAACTCTTACACACACACACAATTTCATCCTTTTTGAAGTATACTGTATTAAAATGACTTTCTACACACCCCTTATCTCTGACTGTGTTTTTGTTTATCTGCCTCCTCACCATTACTTTCCATTTATCAGCTCTGGCATTTCCTGTTTAAGCACCCCCAGGCTTAACTCCTGGACATGGATGGACACAGGTGGTCAGAGAAAGTGTCCACACGGCTGAGACCAGAGAACCATCTTGGGGCTCTGGTAGTGGCCTTGAAAGCTTATCATCTCTCCACAGAAGTGCTCTTTCATGCTTTTGATCTTGTGTAAATTAGTTTCTCTGGCTTTTTCTGTTAAAAGCAATTTCTCCTCCCCGCCCCTGTCTCAGAAAATCCCAGTGGCGATGGTTATGATCAGAAACTTCTGGGAGTGTCATTTCTGCTGCTGTTGTGGCTGTGACTTTGATTGACAATCTTAAGGAGGGTAGTTCATGAAATGCACCTCACTGTACAAGGAAGCAGGGGAGGGAAACACAATTAATCAGTTATCTGAGCTCACAGCAGTTAAACAAAGCTGCTATTAAAACGTCACAATAGACCACTATTTATGGAATTAATTTTTGGGAATTTGAAAAATACATTTTCTTCCTTTATGGAACAAAATAAAGAAATTATAAATAGTGATAAAAATAACAATATATGTATTACAGGGCTGTAGTGCTCAAGTTCTTTTCCGTGGTCTCGGATTTGTATCGGACTCACTAGTGTTTGGACTCGGACTAGTCTCGGTCTAGGCCACTGGTCTTTTGGTCTTGACCGAGTCCAGCTGTCTTTATTATGTTCATATTAATACTGGAGGGAAAGTGAAACCCAAAATGATTGTCTTGAGAATGTCTTGCAGACAAGACTTTTTTTTCTGTCCTGGACCTGGTCTTGGCTCGGACTCAAACCTTTTTGGACTTGGTCTTGTCTTGGACTCGACTAGTCCTGGTCTTAGACTTGTCTTGGACCAAACTTAACTCGGACTCAAACCTTTTTGGACAAGGCCTTGTCTTGGACTCAAACTTCTTTGGACTCGGTATTGCCTTGGACTCAACTAGTCCTGGTCTTGGACTTGTCTTGGACTCGACTAAGGTGGTCTTGACTACAGCCCTGATATTATAAATTAAAAAATATTTCGCCAAAGACATACAAAAAAGCTAGCATTAGCATAGAACACATGTTATTTAATAAAACACTAACATTCAGAGTTAACATTAAAGTAACAATAATACTAAGAGTAGAATAGTAAAAGAATATATATATATATATCTTTAAGAGCCATCTTCATGACACAATGGTTCCCAATTTTCATGAAGCACCTGTCTCTCACTTCCTGCCTCTCTAGTGAAGTGAGAAAACCAGACCTTCACTATTGTACCATCCTGCTGAGAGCTGTAATTACCATACCCATCTCTGTCCCCAGGTATTCTCAATGAATGTGTACTTCTACACTACTGAACTTCAATTCAATTGTATTTATATAGCGCTAAATCACAACATCAGTTCTCATCTCATTGCGCTTTTCATAAAAGAGCAGGTCTAGACCTTACTCTGTGATATTTACAGAAACTTCAAAACAATAAAAATACTATAGTAGTAATGCATCCATACCTGCAGTCTCAACCTAAAGTATCAAGACTGTGAAGGCCAAAGTACCAGTAGTGAGTCTTTTTTGGACTAATGTCTGCAGGATTTATTCAAAATGAATGGTGTCTCATGGGATATCACATTCTGGGCACATGGAATAGTGCATACACTCTTTGCTTCTCTGCTGCTTTTATGTGAATTTGCATCATTAGTTAATAGAATCCACATACTAAATAATCATTATTTACCATAAAAAGCTAGCATGTGTTTTAACAAGCGTGAGATGAAACAGAAACTACATTGTAGTGAAAAAAACAGAATTTTTCAATTATGGAAATTAAATTAAATCACCCAGACGTAATGCATTTAGACTAAGAAGTACCCTGTTATTGATGTTTTGCACACTTGAAAAGCTACAACTCTGTCTTCTTTGTTGTTGATTGACTGATACGACATCACCGTCACTCAGAATTGTTCTGCATCAGCACATTAACAATGAAGGAAGATGAACAATACATTGAGTTGTGTAACGTCTTTGTAGCTTAGTAAATAATATTTTCTTGTACATTTTTATCTTCATGAGAGCTTAATTTGTATATTTTGATATTGGATGTACAGATACAATCATCTCATGACACATTAATCCCTTCTACATCATGGTACAACAGCCACTGTTAATCACAAATGTGTCTACATCAGTATTGATGATGATGTCATAGTTTTGCTGTGCGCATGGATACATTTTCAGTATTATAAGCTGAATCTTTCAATTAAAACAAGCACACATCATCAACAAAGCTGCAACAAGCTAAGCTAGTTTGACAGAAGTTGGACTACATTTTGATGCACATGCTGTCTAGGTTAAATGGGGGGGGGGGACCCTGAAACAGATTGACAGACTGACATGATTACCTCTAAGCGATTAGTAATTGTCAGATAATCCAATCCATTACTGTCTGCGGCTGTGATGAAAAGCAGTTTCTCGAGATCCTTCAGCTTTCTGTGCCTCGTTGTGTTTCATTGCACGATGAAAAAGATTTTGTGTGATCCTCAGGAGGAACTTTAATTACTCGCCGATGAGTCCTTGCTCCGCTGATGTTAAAAAGAGATCTTTACATCTGTGCTTTCTCCCTCCAGGCCAAAAAAAATGTAATCTCCCATTCATTATTTGGCTTGTCATATCAAATGAATTCCCCAACAAGATAGGGCCACTTCTAAATAATCTTAATCAGTTTGCAAAACCTTGAGTCACAGTAACTTCAGCCAAAGTTTGGCGACCAGAGCCGCTCCCCCAACAATAACTGATTAGGAGAAGGAGAAGGGATTTACTCCAGGGACTGGGTATGATGTATAGCAGCATGGATAATGCTTATTGGTTGTGGCCACTGTGAGAAAAGGGCCCATCTCCCTCTGCCGAGGAGTGTCACATGGAATTTGTTTCCATTTGTGCAAGGCAGCGAATCAGTCAATTTCATCTGTTTCCCTTTCCTCTTCTGTGCATCCCAATGAGCTTAACACAATATTAAAATATGGCAGATAGCTGATGAGAAAAAATGAGCGTAATGCCCATCTGAGCTGCTTTTTATGCCTACAGTCACTGAAAAGCTATGCCAATGTTTGCTCCAGCGTTGCTGAATGCGGGACCGTTTTTTCAGCTTCTGTCTCTTTTCTTTATCTTTTTAGCAGGGCGGGCGGTTGCAAGTAACCGTGGCAATGGCAACTTCCGCTGATCTCCTCCTCCATTCTGTAGTAACTGCAGTAACTCTGCATTCAGCTAAGGCTCGTACATGGGAGGGTTAGAGTACACGCAGCGGGGCAAGGAGGCATTTCATTGGTTCTTTCCAAGCGGGCCGCAAGGCAGTGATTGGTGGGCATTTTTACAGGATTTTAGGAGCTAAAAAGGACTGTTCTTTTTAGCTCCCTTTTCATAGCCCATAACTTATTTATTGCTGTCTGGGTGTGAAGACCATTTCAAAGAATATATTAAAAAGATATTGGAAAACAACCCTGCCTTTACAGTCCACAGACACATGCACACATGCACGCACACACACACACAAACAGACCAAAACAGATGAATTTAATGTTTGTCTGAAAGGTCAAGTGTTCAGAGGAAAGTGTCTTGTCCAACTTATTGGAGAAGGTAATGAGATGGAATTATTTATGCGTCCGCTAAACACTTGTCACAATTGATGCTTTTCCCCCGGTTATTCTAATACATTACCGAAGATGAGAAATAACTTCAGGTTCATTTAACATGCTCCTGGTCACTTCCATCTTTGATTCTGTGTGTGACAGAGATCTCTTTAAAGCCTGTACACACACTGGAGCTCGATGCAATTGGTCACAGACACGTTGCGGGTGTGTTGATAATTCCCATACAGCATGCCGGAGCTTAGCCTTCCCTCGTTGCTTTGCCACCTCGCGTGGTAACCAGGGAGCTTGTTAGAAAGCCGAGATACAGACGGAGGTGGACAAAAGAAGAGGAAACGTGTTCAATATTACACAATCCAATACAACAGGTCTGCAATATCTAGTCTTTGTGAAGCTTATAATGTCTCATCGAGGCGTTGCATCAGCTCTGTAGAACAGATATTTCTGACGCCATTGTGTGCGAAAATCAGGTTGCAATACAGTACGTTGTACAGAAATGGTCCTTGGAAAAATGCGTTTTATTCTAGCAATTTTTCAGTTTTTCAAAAGAATAAAATGAACAATGTTTTCCTAAAATGCAACCTCTCCATTCTCAGATGTAAAGTCAGAAGTTGTGTGATGTTGTAATGTTTTATGTGTTTGAGGGGGTCAAAACAGGTGTGTGTGTGTGTGTGTGTGTGTGTGGGGGGGGGGGGGGGGGGATCTCACCAGATCTCTGTAGCCCGCCCCCTTTATCTGCTTGAGGCTAGCAGTTTGAGGCTACATTCTCTGCTACGAGCATACACACACACCAAATCGCCAACTGAACTTTCTGCAGTCATGTTGCATTGTTGGCAATAATGCATTAGATTAAACAAAAAAATACCATTGCATCAATGTTTGAAAAATAAAAAAAGGTATCTGTAAAGTACCCTTTAATCTTAGCGGTAGCAGATCGTAACATGAATAAATCATTTATGTAACATATGCATTCTGCAGAAAAATGCTCATACACAGGCGAATTGAAAATAACTTGCATTATCATCAAGGTTGGATGACTTATTGATAGGTCGGCATATCAAGAACTACTGTACTGTAGTAGTACAGTAGTATTACTGTACAGTAGTAGTATTACTAGAGCATATACATGACGTATGTGACTCCCCATGGTTACAACAGTTGTTACTCATTGTGGTGTCCCGTGACCCCCAGGGGTCCTAGAGGGGGTTCCTGAGAGACACTAGCACAAAACGATTTTATTGTCAACCTAATTCCATCAATAACTAACACAGAATTTGGTCATGGGTTTTTATACTCTTTCTGTAATGAAACATCTAAAAGCAAATATATTAGGTGGGGGACCCTGGAACGAAATCTTATTAAATTGGGGTCTGTGGTCTAATTTGTGTCAGTTTAGGGGTCACGGATGTAAATAAGTTTGGGGCATAGTGGGTTTCACCTGAAGACACCGGAGAATTTGAAATGAAAGTCTGCAGTTTGCGTAGACCTTTGTCAGTGACATACAAAAGCTAATCTACCTGCAAAACTTGTCTCTGTTCTAATGTCATACTGTAATTGGTATTATTGAGGTCTGTATTGCTGAAATATCTGTTACATAGATATTAGAAAGACAAAGCAAATTAGGGATGAGCAAAAGAGGAGCAGAGCAGCATGTTACATAAAAGTGACAAAGAGGATTTGTTCCGGGAGACTTCACCCAATCCAATCAAGTGGGCTTTTCTGGATGAGTTCTCAAGCGATTCTTGCATCTCTCAGGAGAAAGCACTCGAGTTAACCTGTCCTTCAGTAATGAGCTTTTTTTCTGTTACAAGTATGATATTCTGCAGGAAAAAAGTTTTTACTTCCCGCAAAGAAAGACTTACAAGCCCTGAATGGTTGTAATAGAATATGGGACGTTACGCAAGCACAATAATAATTTAATATGAACACAGTGAAATTTTCAAATTAAGACTTACAATAGAAAACCTATGTAAGTGTTTAGATATGGTTCTTGATACATTTAATGCTATTCTATTGGCCATTAACAAGGAAACAAACACACAATATACTGCTAGACACATATGATTTAACAATTTACTGTCTTGTTAATTTGTGAGAAAGAGTGAGTGTGTGAGTTTGAGAGAGAGAGAGAGAGTTGTGATAGGCAAGAGAGTTATTTGCTGGAGGTTTAATAGCAAAAAAGGTCCAAACCCAGGGATCCAAGAACAAGGTCCAAAAATCCAAATATCAAAATTCACAAAGAGCCCAAGGAGAAAACCAGGAAAACCAAAAACAGGAACAAAGAAACTGGGACGGCGGATCACAGGGATGCAAAATGAAGAACATACCGGCAGGAACACCACAAGACAGACACACAAAAACAATCTGACAAAAGACAAAGGGAAAACAGAGATTAAATACAAAAGGTGACCAGGAACAGGTGATTTTTCAGGTGAAACACATAAGGGCGGGGTTAGACAGTCAGACAGTCAAAAGTAAAGCATGGCAAGATGAGACAGAACAGGAAACCAGACTATCAACATAAAAAAGGAAACAGAACATATCGACACTCACAAGGGGAAACACGACAGACTACCACACAAAACCGGGGAGGAAACTAAGACACCAACACGGGGTGACAAGACAGGACCCAAAAACAACACAGATACCACCCAAACCATCACAGAGAGATTCATTAACCTTTGTAATGGGATGTTGAAGGTGTTTCTAGGCATGAGGTCTTGGGCATGCAGGTCTGACGTTGCCCGGCTGGGTTCCTGGGGGCTTGCAGCAGGCTACACACTCTCTTAATCAGATCACCTCTGGCTTTGGCCAACAACTGGCTACTGCTGATAGTGATCATAGTTTGGTTAATTAGCAAGCTAACTAAACGTGGTTTGTTGACATATCAAATAGGGAAGGTAGCTAGCAGCTAAGCTAGCCAACTGAATATGTTGACAAAGCTAACACATGTAATCGCACAATATGTTATAACGTCATTTTAATACATTTTTTATGCTCATGAAACAGCACAGCGTTATATTTATTTAATAATTAGGATAATTATTTGATATTGCTGCCAACAGAGGAATAGAATTCATGAAAATACTCAAAACAGCAACAGTATTCATTAGGGATGTCAGAAAATTCAATGTACTGTAAATGTGTAAAGAGTAAAAAGTGATGTAGAAAATAAACCACAACACAGGGCGTAAGCTACATATTTGTTTATTTGTTCAATGTCAGATGACATTTAGCTGTTGGTCGGTTGGTGAGATTGAACGAGAGACATGGCCGGTGGTTTTGTAATAGAGGACGCACCAACACGCTTCAAGTCAGCAGAGTGGCAGCCTTATGGCTTCCCTGTGTCAACCCTTGTGATGTCTTCTTGTCAACACTTTCGTTGACACTTTTCATTGATGTTTTTATCTTTTTCATACGTTTTTTTTTCCATTTTTGCAACACTTTCTATCAATGTCTGACAGTTTTCCAGTTCTCTTTGGAATGTATGGTCAATAAACCTCATTTATAGGAAATTATACCTAATGTATGAGTTACAAAAGCACGGAATTAGGAATCATTTAGACTAAAACGTTGATGGATAATCACAGACTGGAATACATGGACTTTTACTCAATACTATTTCAAAACAATTTCAATTTTATTTTTTTCAAATAAATGTAAAATTGAATAAGACACCCCAAAATTAATGAGTAGATATCAATGAAGTAGAGATTTTTACTTGCCAAAGAGCGTTGTGTGGAATCAATCATGTAATTTTGGGTAATTAAAAAGAACACTGACATAGGAAAACGGGTCAATTTGACCCGAGGACAACATGAGGGTTAACAAATGCAAATCACAGACAAGACAAAGCACATATTAAGTAAGAGGTTGATGACCTACACAAACTGCACAGCCAACGTGTTACAGCATGTCAACCGGAACCATAGTGAGAACAATTTGAAGAGTGAGAACAAATAAATTGAATTGAATTTGCCACTGCCTGGGCAAAAATTGCCAAGAGGACAAACCACGCTGACTTGGACATTTGCAACTCCACCCGCACCACGGGAGCCATGGAGATTACAAGGTGCATTGGTGTTTTCACGGCAAAGGATATGAGGCCATTTCCTGTTGCTGAAAAAATGCTTTTGGCTGTAGAGTGGCGGATAGCATGTCTCTGGACTGCAACAGCTGGACCGCCATGGCAACGCAAAGTTATATTCCAATCACAGAACGTGTGATTTGAGTGGGAAATGGTCAGTGTTGGTCTTCAAACTCGCTCCATTGTCAAAAAAAACACAGTATTGGTTGAGTAGGTAGAAGAAAGTATTGAAAGAGGATGTGAGATAATGGCAGCTGGAAAACTTTTTTTTAAATTGCCATTTTATTCATTCAGAATACAAATATACAAACTAACAAGGCATTGAAAAAAAAAAAAAAAAAAACCTGTTTCAAAAAAGGAACTTTTGTCTCAGGTCAGGCATATAATCAAGACATAGCAGCATATACAGTACATAACAAATCTACATTAAGAAGAAACGTGATAAATAAAACAAATACATAAATCTCAAATTAAGTAAAATTTTTCAAGTAAATAAACCAAATTATGGGCTTTTTGATCCTTAACCCATTTCAGTGACTTATACACAAGATTTAGCTCATTCTTCCAATGGATCAGGGAGGGTTTGGTCTTAAAATATCTGCATTTATGTATAAAATGTTTTCCTAAAAGCATCAAATTGATGAGAACAAAATCTACCTTGGCAGGTGGAAAGCTTAACATGGAAACGCTGGTGTCATAGAAAATGTGAAGAACATGGAGGCTGCGTTGAGGGAGGCCGGCCACCCCATATCAAGGGTTTTAGCCCACACTTTAATCTTATCCACCCAAGCAGGTTTAGGTGTTCCTCTGCATCCCCCGTCTGCTGGGTCAGTTAGTAGTCTCGCTTGGCCAGACCTTCTTCCACCGAGGTGCTGCGGAGGAGATCTAGCTAGTCCACATAGCATTCTGGGATGGGAGAAAAACATGACCTGGTTTATTGGCATTTCTTCAAACCAGTCACAATCGTATCGAGCGGTGCTGAACGCTGAATTGAGCAATGACGCCTCTGCAAAATAGCCTTGTGAAGGAACTTGTTTCTTGTGGAATGTGTAGGTTTAAAAGTTGTTTACAACTCAGATTGGACAGTGTAGTCTAGCTGTCTGAATTTAGCCTGCAGAGATTTGAGAAAAGGTTAACCGTAGTCCTCATAAATCCACTGGAGGTTAAATTGCCAACACAAAGTAAGCCCAAGGCAACGGTTAGCCTGCACTACAAGCGTTAAATCCGATGGAATTTCCATGGGCAACGGAGCAATTCTGGAAGTGGAAAGTCAAGGATATAGACCAGGGAGGTTGTAACCTTCCTCTACCGAAGCTCCACAACCACCGCTGTCTTCACATCCAAACAGGAAGTGCTGCTCAACCAGGCATGAACAAGCAGACGCTAAACATGGATATCGAAACAGGCTGGAACAGCAACTAGCCGAACGAAATGCCCGTAAAATCGACACAGTGGATGATTCAGAGATCATGATGCTGAGGACACTGTGAACTTCTTAAACCTCTGAAGACGAGATGAAAAAAAGCCCAACTGTGTCTGTCGTTACGCCTCTAAAGCACACGATCATGGCAGAGCAGCAGACCATGGCACCCCATGGTGAAGACTCCCCCACGGTGAGCGTCATGGAGAATGCCATCTTCAGCAACCTGTCAGATAGATCCGCCGGGGAACACAACCACCTGTTGGAGTGCTCTGCAGAAGACCCTAGATCCAGCACTGTACCTCATCTAGTGGGAGACAGCACCAGGGTGTAATCCACAGGCTGAGGGAGAAAGCTGTGCAGCTCAACAACCAGTTACTTATTTTACTATTGCTCCCTCGTTTTTTAATGATAATAACAATACAATTATTGTATAAAGAGGTATTTTCTCAAAAGCACTTTCTCTGAAAAGGCATGCATGCTTTATTTTTTTACAAGTGCTGCTTCTGCGATGAGATCCCGGCCTCATGTTAGTCCTTTCTTTCCCTCCCGCGTAAAGACCAATTTAACCTGTGGGGAAAACAGATGAGGGAGGAAAGAGTACCTA
>NC_048409.1:3854882-3857410 GCF_013103735.1 Etheostoma cragini | reverse complement strand
ACACACACACACACACACACACACCTGCTCACCAGGCTCACTCAGCTACACAAGAGACTTTTACTGAACCTGCAATGGCAGAACTGCCTCAATCACACACATGTGATTGAGGCAGAAATGACCGTTGCAGCTACACTTAAAAGCATTGTAAGATTTCTGTGGCTGTTGATATTAAAAAGTTGTCCTGTCATAATGCTAATTTGGTGAAACACACACAAAAAGGAGAAGAGCTACGATTTGTCTTAGTGTATTGATTTGTGTTTGATTAGTGTCTTTGATGGTTGTTACAATAAGTTGTTGAAATAAAAGGGATAACAATTTCAAGGTAAGACCTTACGCTTTCAGTTAATGTAGGAATATTATGACTCTTGAAAGATGTTTTTACGATGAATAATTCACACAAGAGTAAAAAAGTGTGACAACCAACGCCGTGTCTCCTACAGAAGTGAGACGCCTCACAAGCTGTCCACTCAAGTGCTAGAAAAATTCTGAGATAGACCCACTACTTTAGCAAAGGCATACTGTACCTAGCAAAAATGTAATTACATTTTATTTATAATGGCCAATCACAACAGACGTTCTCAGAACACTTTTCAGATAAAGTTGTTCGAGACCACACTCTATAATTTACAAAGACCCAACAATTCCCCCCATGATGCATTTGGTGCAAAAGAGAAGAGGCACGGACCATTTCAGTTGGTGACTTAATGCTTGTTTGTTGCAATAAAAAAAAAAAAAAAAATCACAGGCCGAAACTTAAAAAGATCGGGGGGAAGCATAATGACTTATAGTGTCATGGATGCATCTGGTGCAGATTTTGCTGCCATGGTTACAGATGTTGAACACCCTGACGACTGTGGCGATGAATATAAAGTTGCACACCTTGGGCCATAAAGTTAATCATCAAAGTTTTTTTTTTTTAGATTTACTTCTAATACTTAAGTACATACAGCATAATATCAGAAAATTACTTTTGGTACTTAAACATAGCACAGTAAATATCAGATACTTTAAGAGTTTAACTCAAGTGATATTCTAAAATGAGACTTTAATTTTTACTGAAGACCTTTTCTGGTAAGAAATGTGTACTTTTAGTACTGTATACAAGACTGATACTTACATACTTTTACTTAAGTGACATTTTCAGTGCACGACTTTCACAGTGTGGTATTAGTACTTTTACTTATGTAAAGGATCTGAATACTTCCTTCACTACTGCAGATGAGACGTGCTGGACACAGAGAGGAAAGTAAGGGACCTCACGTTAATTCTACGCCCCGCAGCTTTAATGCAACGTTTAAGAAATAATGAGACATGCATACAGTACATGTGTTGACAATATAATTACAAGCACTATAACATGGGTAGTTTGTGAAGTTTAATGTTAAACTGCATGACTTTTTGTTATTTTTTTCCACACATCAGATACATTGTTAATATTTACATCAAACAGAACTCAAATAATAAAAATAAAAAAAAAAACAGGTTACATTGTTTCACGTCATTTCATTATTTCGGCAACAAAGAGACCTCCTAACCCCTAATAATTATTCAGCTATTATCCTTTCACAAATATACAATAAATGTCAAAAGAAATGTGCTGTGGGTCTATATATATACTGTATGTATATGATTAAAAAAATAAATGTGACGGTCGTACAAAACACAAGGTGAAAACAAACATGGCGATAACCTTCAGGACATTCAAAATAATGAAATGTGTGAGAATTTGACAGTGACAAATGAATATGTAAATGCTAGTGTCAAGAAGCAGCACTTACACATAATACGAATGATAAGAAGAATAAGAATAGTAATAATAATAATGAAAAAAGGAAAAGGAAGGAGCTCATGAATAGTAAAGGTGTCACAAAAAGACAAAGTGGTGTTTCAGTGGTTTTTCACACAGCAGTTACAGCAATATCGAACTCTGTTAGCGGTTTGAACCCAAACCGCCGCTTAAACTAAACGCTAGCACACATATCGAGCCGATGCAAGACAACAAGGTGAGCACGGGAGAAAGTCTCACACGTTTTACTCTATCGCATTAACCCACCATCGAGAGTAAACACTAAATCACCTTCAACACCTTCAAGGGTTTGTATTTTCACATTGAGCACTAACACAAGTATTTTTTATTTTTTTTCTCCAAACATACATTAATCCGACATGTCATAAAATGTGAACTTTCAATTGACGCTGTGTCTAGAGGGCTTGTGTGTAGGAGGCAGTATCCTGAAAAGTTGGCTCGTCAAGGACATTAGCTTATGTATGGTTTGAAATGATAGTCATAGTGTAAAACGGACTCTGGAAATAAGTGGAGCGCTATCGCGTATATAACTAAGCATTCTATAAAAAAATACAGTAGCAAGCTTATTTCTCTTCAGTGTTTCTTAGGCTGATTTGAAACTATTTACGCTCTATTAGTAGAAATCATATATAAAAAAAATACTGATTTAAATATGTTAAATGTGTGGGCTGTCCTATGAAAAAGATGTCCCTTTTTTGTGTATGAGTAGAACTATTTG
>NC_048409.1:3816845-3854872 GCF_013103735.1 Etheostoma cragini | reverse complement strand
CCCCCCCCCCAGGACAACCCAAGTTGATTGTCTTCACCTAGTGCACCTGCTTAAAGAATGACTCCTGTTGTTTTTTGAACGCAGAAAAAACGCACAGGACCCACAATGCAATGGACCTCAAACCAACCTCCATGAGGAACTTAACGCAGAGTTATGGAAAATATGGCAAAAAGTGTAGCACATTGCCAATTAACTAGGATTACTTCCCAGTAAACACGGTAGTAGCAGATGGACACAAACAGAACGGAACTATATGTCTTTGGCAGCTACTGTCATATAATAATAATAATAATAATAATGATAATAATAATAATAATAATAAACTGGATGGATGGATAATGTTGTACATGGATTAATATCAGAAAGTAGATACAGTTGGATCTCAAGCCCTTTGTTTTTCTTGGTAGCTAATGAGGATTACATTTGCTTCTAATAGTCTGAAATATCCAGTCAACCTCCATAACAGCAAAGCTATTATAGAAAGTAATGAAGGATTCAGTTGAGAGACTGCCAATTCACATCTTCACGTAACCACCCTGTCACTAACGGTCATTAAAGGGGTAGTCCATTCCATTACAGATTGATAATTAGCTTTACAAACCAAATTGCAAAATTCTTTTATCAGTTTTTTTTTTTCCACAACAGAACACAGCCGATCACACGCACAAAACAGTTTATGACTTTCAAAGAAGCAAGCATTTGATTGACAGACAAATAGAAAACAAATAAACGAAGCACGTCGCTATAAAAGGTCACTACCACTGTAGGAAATGTCAAAAAAAAATGATTAAAAAAAAGAAGTAACATCTTCTTCAATGGCATACTCTGTACACGGTTTAGACGATTGGCAAAAAAAAAAGTAAAAGCCACGTGTTGAAAAGTGAGGAAATCAATCAAAAACAAACAGTGGGCGCTGGTGAGGGGGTGAAGGGTGCTGGGGGGGGGTAGTGTCAGCTACGCTAACATCACAAGGTGATCACGGGGTCCCACACACAGCCTCAGTGGAGCACAATACACAGGGGATTGAGGGCCACACATTATTTTCATCATGGCACGGGGGAAAGCCCACATGTGGTTTAAGCTTTTATAACATACAGAAGCAGAGCGGGGATGGATGCACATCTGTTCAGCAGAGCTTTGTTTTCCATGAAGCATTTGTTGCACTATCATGTTGCCTCTTGCAGAGCTGAGAGTAATGCGGCATGTCACACGGATTGCTCCTTGGGGAACGTGAACGGGGCTCGAGGGTCGGTGGCCGGGAAGCTGGTGTTGGAGTATGTGGGCTCGTTGGGCGCTTGCTGCGTGTAGGCGTGCTGGGGCAGGAAAGTAACGGGAGGGTAGGCCGGAGCAGGCTGAGACTCGGGGAAGTGTTCCATGTTGCAGACGCGCTGGTAGCCCATGTATTCGGCTGGGTTCAACAGCTCTTCTGGAAGCCTCCCAGAGTCCTGCGGGGACAGGACAAAAGAAGGGGACAAAAAGAAGACAAAATTGCAGGGTCACAGGGTTTTCTTAGTCGGAGGAAGGTTGGCTGAAGCCAAAATGGAGCATCATCACATCAGGACAATGAATATTTTATACACACAGGTTCACTATGTGGTTTACCTAACAGACATCACAAACACTATGTGGCAACGTCCCATTTGAGTACCTACTGATTACAGTGTATAATACATATTTATGCATATGTTTCTGCACCGCAAAAAGGCTTGGATTAACTAATATCTGTATTCGTGTTGGTTTTTTTACTGCTTTGAGTTCTTAAAATAACATTGTTTTTGTGCCAACATCTGTATCAACTTTTCAAAATTGTGGGAGCAGTCTATTTATTACAGGACCAGATGTGGTGTTACAGAGTCCTGATGTGCATTACTAGCCACTGACTCCATTTCTAAGAAGGAGAAAGGTGCAGATACAGATGGTGGTGCAGACTGGTTCAGGCCAGCTGGAGTTTTGGTAATGTGGCTCTGCAGTGGGGAGAGGGGTTGCATACAGAAGACAGTGCAGGTGTATGGCGCAAAGCTTTTGTCAGTTATCATGCATTAAATCATCTGGATTTGAATCTGGAAGTTACTGATGTAGAATACTGAACATACGGAACATTAATCAGTTGCCTGTTTTTGTTTAACTGAAGTAATTTAACCCTTGTGTTGTCTTTCCGTCAAAATCTCCACTTTTATTGACACTTTTTATCGACGTTTTTAACTTTTTCTTATGTTTTTGTCCCTTTATTCAACACTTTTGATGCTTTTTCAATGCTTGTCAATTTCTTGACATTTTCAACACTCCGTAACACTAACTAATTAACTTTAGTTTTACAGTTATTTTTGGAATTTCTGGTCAATAAACCTCAATTTTAGTGCATTATACCTGATGTTTGAGTTAGGAAAGCCGAAATTAGGAATTATATAGACTAAAATGAAAGGAATGGATGTTGGATAATCACAGACTGGAATATGTCAACTTTTACTCAATACTATTTCAAAACCACTTCAATTTTTTCTCTAAATGCAAAAGAATTTAATATAACACCCCCAAATTTATGAAAGTAGAGATTTGTACTTGCCAAAGAGCGTTGTGGGGAATCAACCATGTTATTTTGGGTAGTAAAAAGAACATTCATATAGGATAATGGGTCATTTTGACCTGAGGACAACATGAGGATTAAATGATTGGATTTAGTTTGGTTAAGCTGTCCTTAAATGATGCCAGCTTTTAATACTTTACTTTTCTAAAATGGCACTCCAGCGATTTTGCAATTACTGAACTCACAGATCCAAATCAATGCAGCAGAGGTATTGACTTTACGTCCCTAACATGGATCTAGATCCACTGGATCCTACAATTCCCATAATGCACCGCAATGACATCTTTTTATTTGACACTCTCTGACTGGCAAATGCCCAGATCTGTAAAACTCCACATTGGTAACATAGGCTTTCTTAAAATTGTAAAACTCAAACCCATTTCAAAAGACTCTGAGGATTTAATCTAGGTCATTTCTTATAAGGCTTACCCCAGAGCAATAAACTAAAATGAAAAGGTGTAGTGCCAAATATCATGAGTAAACTGAAATGAAACCTTTAAGAAAAAAAAAGAAGTTAAACTGAAACAATCTAGCCAGGTTAAAAAACTATTAAAATGAATCATTTCAGTTATTATGTCTTTTAGCTCTAATAAATCTTTACTTAAAAAAGAAGGAAGCGTGAATTTCTGTCAACTCTCGTGACGTTAAACCACAGAAAGTGAAGGGACCTGACACGAGAAGGCGCTGTGCTGTAACTGCTTTACATCAGACACTAAGGGCTATATTTTAACCATTCAAGCGCACAACGTGAAGTGCATAGCGCAGGTGCGTTTAAGGCGTGGCCAAATCCACTTTTGCTATTTTGACGGCAGAAAAAAGGGTCCGTACATCTGGGGCACGGATCAAAAAGGTTTTACTTAATGTCTTAATTAATTCATAGGTGGGTTTTGGGCGTAACATGCAATGAACCAATCAGAGTGTCGTCTCCCATTCCCTTTAACAGCCATACGCCTTTGCACCTTGGCGCATAGCTATTGCGAATGATAGCCGATCTGCACCATAATGTTTTTATTTTTAATCTTTTGCATGCTTGCATGCCAGAACCTTCGTTCCTTCGGATGGTTTAGATATCGTGGCTAATAATAAAAATCCTTTTGGAGAAAAATCTCTGGGATTTTTACTTCCAGAACCACACTTTTTCTTCGAATTCAAAAGCAATGCTTCTAGTGTTTCGTGAAGGTTTATAATGGCTGTGAGACGTTTCATGGAGCTGTGTACACTGTGTCCTCACGATGTCAGGCGGCATGCCGATGGCCTTGTATAAACGTGAAATCTAGTCACCCAGCTGTGACTTGGAGTTCTGTGTTAGAGTCAACAACTCTGTAGAAAAGTACCAAGGTTGTGTTTATTTTGCATCAGTCAGTGCTAGCAGTGCAAGGTTTTTTAATCAAGGTACTGGCACTACATGAGGAATTCTAAAACCGGTTTGTGCTTTGTTAGTGCATATCACACTCACATTGCTACGTTATTTGAATCCACTGAAAGAAAAGGCAAGCATGCATCCCACTTGCAGGTGACATGTACTAGTTAGATTTGGCTTAATGCATGAATAATTACTGAGAATCCCTTAACTGAATTAAAAAGTATGCACCAACATTCACTTTGGGTTGGGTGAAAAGTCAAGTAAGTTGCATTTTGCTGTTCATTGTGTATTGACACTGCTATCCAGAATGCTCCCTGCTCCTTCCAGGAGAAATTATATTACCCTGTAGCATAACCCAAACAAAACGCAGGGCAGAAACAAAAGGGCCTTTGTGGCAGTTTAAGGTCGCTGATCTTGATCTGCACAAACATGAACATAGCGCCTTCAGCCCTAAACTGTTTCATGTGCTGATTTCAGTGCTTGGTTGGTTAGAAAAATGAAGACTATAACTTTTTAACAACATTAGGGCATTAGGGTTATTTCAAGATATTTAGTCTCCCAGAGAATGTTTAGGACCAAACCTGACCATAATTAAATCTCCCATATTCCCTACATAAAAAATCACTGCAAGAAAATAAACCTGCTGCATTCTGTGTTTCTTTCTTATGGGCATTTGTGCACATTTGAGATAATAATGTTAATAATAATGATAAATAACATTTTAATTGTTGGCTCTCTGTAAATTATAGAATGTTGTCTAGACCTACTCGATCGGCAGAGTGTCCCTAGATGTATATAAAATTTAAATCAGTTGAATTGTCCATTGTTTGTGTGTCCCCTGGTTGCCCGAGGGCCCTAAACATCTCCAAGTTCAGCATTTCTTTTAAAGGAATTACTTGAATATGTTGAATGTTTTCAAATGAAAAGCATAATGATTGAAACATGATTATGAAATAACAGCAGGCATGCAAAAAGAAATCATGGATGACAGTGGAAATGGAACTTACGAAAACTCCTCAAGCATCTCTACATCTACGAAAACGATGATCCCAACTCTGCAAGGGTTTCGGAGGGGCAACAAAACCAAAAGCAGACTTAAATCTGTCTACATTTTCTTGCATTTGCTAAACAAAATATAAAAACGTGAACATTTACTTCAAACAACAAAGTTGCCATGGTACAAATATATATAATTGTTGGTTAAAACATGCAGAAGAAAACAATGATTTGTATTAAAAAGGGCATCAACACAACACAGTTCATCTTGTAAAAGCCTTTGTATTGTAACTATTTTGTCTCCACTAAAAATGTATCTTCTTTCAAACAATGTGCCCTTAATTGTTTGTGTGTGTTGTAACAGGGCTGATAAACTGCATGTACTTTGAGAGATACAAAGAATAAAACATTACCCAAAGAAAAGGCTCTAATTTAAAATGGCATTGTGGGATGGTTAGATAAGCACGGTGAATCTCAGGAAGACAAAGGGTGAGTGGTGATGGTGTGTGAAGGTAAATTGGTGTTTTCACACCAGCAGACATGCAAGTAAACCTGTCTTGACACACATGCTGCAGACACAAGCGACTGGAAAGCTTATTTGCTTTAGGTCGGTATCAAGGACCACTCAAGCAGCTTGAAGAAAACTTTCTACTTTGTCAGGTTATTAATATCTTTGCTTGCTGAGAAGACCTTGGCAAATTCAAGCAAAATTAAAACCAACAGTCTGAGGAGAAGTTTTTTTTTTGTTTCCTACTTATAGGTTGGCCTCGGAACATTTCAACATATTCAGACCTGAAACTTAAGAGAACTGCTTCAGATAAAAGTCTGATTTCACATTTGAATCACCCAGAAAACGAACATATAGGTCGACTGTAGGCAGCTGATTACAACCTATTATAATGACTCTTAATAGGGGTTGACCTCTAGTGGCTGTGGTAATTATCACAAGAGCAAACAAGGAAACGAGGTGAAAGAGTATAAAAATGGCTAATCTACGTGAGCAAGTTGGTGGGGGGGTGGATGGGTCAAACAAGTACAGGACTCTCATCCAGGCGACCAATCAGGGTGTCCTATGTGAAACGTGTTACGGCCATGTTATGGCCATGTGTTCCAGTCACATGCTGTGGTCATATTTCCCAAAATATTAAAGTGTTTTTTTTAAATGTATCATCCACCAAGCTTACACACTGCTTTTTTGTCTTTATTCCAGAGACATGTTTACTGCACAGAAATGAGTATTGTCATTAGAACATACCCATGCATACAAACTGACTTTCTACAGAAAGTTTGTTTATTATCTGTTCACTTTATGACCATTGAATTGTTACACCAAATCGGATCTAAGTGCGTCTTTTGGGATTAAACAAGGACAAGCACCTGCTATGTATGTATCAAACTTACATGGATCCGATGCAGGGCGCTGCGGGCGTATAGGATTATCAGGTGTTGTTTTTTTGCATCAGAGAAGTGCAGTAGAAAAGGTTGAATACATTCCACGAGGCACCGCAGTGCCGTCTGAGCTGCACACAGTTACATATTTCTATAACTGCTGCAAGCAACAGATCTGCTACACTGACAGCACACCTACACTCAGCTTTACATTTACGTGAGAGCATGTACAAACCATGTAGTTTCAGCGATAACCAAAACTCACTAACAACTGCTGTCAGATTCAAAGACATTTCTGAGTCAATTTTAACCATCTGATTATTCTACCACTGAGGCCATCAGAGTTAGACCTTTTAAAAATCCTAACAATTGAGCCTTTACATTTCTCCAACCATGTCCTTAAATGCCCCCAAATTGCCATCTGTAACTTTTACATTTGCCTTTTTTTGTTTCGTTTTCTTACACATTTTTTAAAATCTGCTTTCACTCATGTTTTTCACTTAAATTGGATGTCTCTGTGTGCCTGTGTGCTGAGGTTTGAGCTGTAATATTTTGTTAATCAATACCTATTTGTATGACTGCAGACTGTTTGACTTTAGGGTGATGTACAGCAGAAGTCAAGCTGAATTTGTCTTTTTTCTGTTTCTAAGCATTTCCACTGCTTCAACACCAAATCTGGGCATTGGGCCAAGACTTGGATGATTGAGAATAATGGCCTCGAGACATATACTTACTTTAAAAGGTAATTATGGGAAGAAAGACAAAGACTCTTTTAGGTGGCTTTTATTGCGAACCAAGGTCCGCACCAAGGTTCATGTTTTTGCATTTGATCCGGTAAGTTTTGGTTTCCCAATGCAGTTTATGCAAGCGCACCCAAGATCTATACATGACGAAACTGGGTCCGGCCATCATCACATGTGTGAACTGCGTCTCCAGATACTTAGAATTGATTGGTTTGTAGACGGGCTTCCCCATCCTCTCATATCCTCTCTCTGTGGGAGTTTTTTCAACTGACTGCTGCTCTCCCCTACTGCCGCCTCTCTTTTTGTTTTATTGCGATGTTAAGAAGCAAAACAAAGGAACTTTCTTTCTGCGTCATTTAATCAGAGACAAATGGAAACCTACACTGTACATTTACTACCACTTGATTTATTCTCTGCTCTGAGCGCGTTCACCATCACTCTCTCACATACACACAAAGCACTGAGCTATTCCTTAAAGGAGCTTTCCCGGTCTTGTAACACAAGGAGAGCCTGCCAGAGCTTCCTGTATTTGGTCCGGAGGTCCGAACCGTCCAAAAATGCTTTTACACTATAAACGAACCAGACCATGGTTCAGTTTTATCCGGACCAAGACTACCTCTTTTGTTTGGACCAAATTTTGTCCGTTAGATCCGGAACTGTTGTCCGGGAGAGATTTCAAACCTGTAATTTTGGTTTGGATCAAACTGAAAAGTCAGAAGATCCGTTTCAAACGAGGTGGGTGTGAAAGCCCCCTTAGACTTTAGGAAGTAAAGCAGCACCAGGCAGGAGTGTTATGTAAAAGTACACACATCGTATCAACCTAAGTCACAAAATGAGGTAAACGAAGATAGAAGCTCCCCTGAAAAACGCCCATGTAGGTATTTTCTTCACTTTAGGAAACAAACAGGAGCAACATTACGTTTTGTGTCACATGCGTAACCGAAAGTGAAGTAACGTCTGATTCGAACCCCAACATTGGAGTTCAGCAACCCATTACAGAGCTGATTCTAGTTCAGTCTTGTCACCGTCAGGTCAGACTTCTTCTTTACTGAAATAAAAGCTTTGGGATTTTTTTCCAGCTTTGCAAATGTAAAGCAAAAGAGGACAAGAAGAAGGAGATTATTAAAATGCATATATTTAAGATTAAGAGTTCATCTAAATGAAATATGGCTCGCCTTGAAATATTCTTTTTAGAGTAGATAGCTAAACTTTGGAGAAGTATGGCCCAAATAAGTTTTCATATCTGATGTGATAACTCTGCCAAAGCAAATGAATGCTAGAAAAAATACATTCAGGCTGTGATTAACAGTTGGCTGATTTTTTACGCTGATTAACTTTAACCCACTGACCAAAGGTGAAATTTTAGAGTTCTTAAAGAAGAAAATAAGGTTTGTTTGTCACCCTGGGTGTGAACTAATGGTCCATTCATTGGTTTAGCAAACACAGATTTCATTGAATGGTGAAACCTCAGGAGTGGAGCCAGTAAAAGGCGAGGCTAATACCTCAAAACAAACAGGCACTTGTCTCTGTGCTGCTCCAGTCCCATTTTATCCATCACAGAGCTGCGAGTCTCGCATTGACAGACCTTCCGTCACAGCACTGTGGAGGAGGGTCGGGTTAGTCCACACAGCTTTCCAGGATGGGAGAAAAACATGCTTTGGGTTATTGGCATTCCTTTAAACCAATCACAATAGTCTTGGGCAGTGCTAAGCCCCGGATGGAGCCGCTGCAAATACCTCGGGAAGGAAATTGTTTTGGGGGAACGTGTATGTTCAAAAGTTGTTTATGTCGTGTAACAGAAAACTCAGATTGGACAGATATTCTAGCTAGCTGTGTGGATTTACCCTGCAGAGACCTGAGGAGCAGGTAACCATAGTCCTCAGAAATCCACTGGAAGTTAGAACAAAAAGAGGAATCTGTGGGAAATCCGGCGGAAATTACAGCGGACCAATCCCGGAATTGGAACGTCGTGGATATAGAGTACAGAGCTGCTGACTAGTCACCTCGTTGAAGCTGACATAAGTTTTAAATCTATTTGGGGGGACCTCTGGCTCACCTAGTTAGAGCGTGCGCCCCACATAGGCTGAGGCCTCTACAGCGGCCTGGTTCAAATCTAACCTGCGGCCCTAGCTGCGTGTCTATCCACTGTCACTTTAAAAAAAAAAAAAAATCTGCAAAAAATAATAAGAAAATTCAATCTATTTGTCTCAGAACTGTCCAATCTGTTGGTTGAACATGTTTTCAGATCAGATATCACTTGATATCACAGATGTCACTTTTTTTTTTTACCTGTTCCAGATAAGTTAGTGCCTTGGGTTCTAGTTGAATACATCAATATTACTATTTTATCAGTAGAAATGTTTAATACTCTTAAAGCGGTTTAAAAAGTGCCAATAAAAGTAGATAATATCTCTTGCTCTAATTCACTTCTACCTGTTTTAATGATGGCCTGAAATCATAATGCTCCTTTGAAACGAAGATCTTCTTCGCTCCACTAAAGATAATATCTTTACCCTTGTTTCAAGAAAACTGAAGATATTGTTATGAATGTTTTTTTAATCCCCCAAAGCCAGAATAGATTATGTTTAACTATGGATATTTTTGGCTGACTGTGAGGGGCCTCCTCCCACATGCAGCTCCTAAGGACTTAATATCAAAGATAAGTCTGGGATGTTAATAGGACGGTATGCACATGGTTTTGCAATAAAGCTACTTATGCGAGAATATTTAAATCTGCTAATTTGCATGGCTGAGTTTAGGTTCTGCTCTATTCATTAGTCAGAATTCTGAATAGATTAACTAACTCCTACGGAAGGCTACATAAGCTATAGATATGAGTGCGGGCTCTCACACTGAACTCACATTTGATGTCAGTTCCATGTTGATGCCCAAATTGTTTTATTATTTTAAGGAAATAATTGTTGAATGTAAGCAAAGTGACTTTAATGTACCTCCCCGATCTCCACTGTTCATTCACAGTCTACATTACTGTTAACATCACAGGAGTAAGGAGTTGGGTTGGGAACCAGAGGGACGCTGGTTCAAGTCCCCACATGGACCAAAGTATGGTGGTGGACTGGTAGCTGGAGAGGTTGCCACTGCCAAGGTGCTCTTTAGCAAGGCACCTGCCCCCGACTGCTTGGCCTTTCCATGGGAAACCCCCCCCCCACTCACTGCGACATCTCTCCATTTAGTGTATGTATAGGTACTGAGCATATGTATGTGTATGTATGTGTGTTCACAACAGAGTGAAAGTATTGTAATTTAATTAATAAAGTATACATTATTACAATTATTATTTTGCAGTTACTGTGCCACTGTCCACCACACATATGTAATTTTTTTTTTTTATATAAGTTATATTTTATCTCTGTATTGTAGAGTCTATTTAAATAATTAAAAAAAATATATGTGCAGTATATATATATATATACAGTACAGTACAGTATATGTATATATATACATTTTTATGAAAAATTATTATATGTATGAACTTTTAGCATTGGTTAACGTTAAGGAAAGATCATGGTCATGGTTAAATATTGGAAAATTCAGCTGTGATGCGGGACACTTGGGACGTGTGTTTCTTTGTTAACACTAAAAACACCAAAATCACACCAAACGCACCAAAATCTTTCCCAAAACTGAAGGCCATGTGCACCTTACCACACGTTAGACTACATGGCCTATACGTGTGAAAACTAATTAGTACCTCATGCATAGACGTAATATTTTAGCAGACAGGGTTGTGGGGAAAGTGTGTTGTTGTCACGCCCCGATCCCTTCTGTGCCGAGCCCGGCGTGTGCTCGCATGGAGTGGGGAAGTAAAACTGTAGGTACTAAAAATAAAATGTGTTTCATGTGAGTTGGCTGACTAAAACACATTTTCTGTGCTGTTCTTCTGACTTGTTGTCGTGTTTACGAGCTGAATGAGTGACAGAGAGGTCGCTTGGCAACAACAGATGTATTTATTATTCATCGTGCATGTCAAAGAGTGTCTAATTGATCTGACTTATAAGGGTACATTGAAGAATTGTTCATCATGGCGGGCACAATGGGTAAACCAATCACTACAAGGCAAATAATTAAACCAAGTAGGATGCAAGCGGTCGCCTGGCAACCAGGCTCTTTGTGCAGAAAAAGCTGGACTTTGGATAATTTTCTCTTTGGTTACTGTTAGTTTAAAGCATCCCAGAGTTGCTGGTTTACTAAACACGTCCCATGATTTCTTAGCTGCTACGAATTCTCCAGTTTCCATCTTGGCAGTAGTGGAATGTAACTATTTTCTCCAGAACTTTCCTTAAGTCCAAATGTTTAGCTACTTTTCTTATCTTTTCATGCCAGTTTCTACTTCTACTCCACTAGTTTTCAGAGAGAAAGATTCTCCTTTTTACTCCACTACATTCATACAACAGCTTTAGTTCCTAGTTACTTTAAAAATGTTGATTTTTGCATGCAAAACACATGCACTTTCTAAAATACACTGTTCTATTATTAATTAAGGGGAGTCACCCCAGGTGAATAGGAAAAAAGAACACTAATAGATTTGATCATGAAATTTCACCAGTTGATTACTTACATTAATACAAAAAAGTTTTGTGTTACACATTTTCTAAAATTGTACATTTAAATATGCAAATGACGCATTATATAATGCTATCTTTTGGTTAATTTAGGAGAAATTTGCTGATGCAAATAGACAAAGTGTACCTATATGTTTACTTACTTTTTTTCCCTAAAAGTCTAAAAGAAGATGCAAGCAAAATTGCCCAAAAATTTGAAAAAACAATGGTTCTACCTTGGATGTCTAGATAACAATATAAGTCCAGCTGAGATAATTAAACCATTAAACACAACTTTTAGGATCGTTTACACTTTCTGAACTGGGAGGATTTTTCTGCATGGATTACTTTTACTTTAAATGCTTTAAATACATTTCCCTGATGATACTTACTCTTACATAGGTTACTCTTTCAATGCAGAACTGTTGCTTATTACAGAGTATTTTTACTGTATGGTATTAGCACTTAAAGGATCTGAATACATCTTCCGCTGCTGTATACCGACGAGTGAATACAGCTTTAAATTATTGTTGCCTGGCGATGTCGAATCGCCTCAATAACGATTCCAAACGAGCAGTTCAAGATGACAAATAGTAGTAATGTATTATTTTGTCTGTTCTGTACCACACTCACAGTTTCACAAACATACAAACAACTCGTTCCAGTTATGAATTAGATTGTTATAAGGCTTTATGTGCAATAATGTATTTTACATCTACATTTACTCCCTGGAAGGAAATGGTTTCTAAATGAGAAGAGAATTGCTGCAACTGCATTTCAATATCACGCACTTTGCGGTGCGCCTCAGCACGTCTCAGAAATTGCTTCCAAAAAGCTTTGTGAATTGCCTGGAGAATTACCTGCCTTGGGAAATGCCATGGAAACCAGTCCAAGCAAGCTAGCAACATGGTGAATTGTGCACTATTATATCCCATTTTGCTGTATGTAAGTAATGAAGATTTCATCTGTTGCAGGGGTCTGGATCGGTGTGTGATGGAAGGACTTATCTCCAGATGAGACAGGAGCAGCAGCTTGTAGATGAGAGGGTGCTTCGCCCAACTACCAATCAGGTTTTTCAAGTGTGGCGTAATCACTTGAGAAACACGTTTTGTTTGTGACTTTACATGAGCTACCTTCAATATTTTACAATATTGACGTTGTCATTATTGTTGAGAATCAGCATAATGTTATTGTAAATGCAATTAAATGGAAAGCACACTCATCTCAGTTCATGCAAAAGACTCATGTGGCTAAATTGCCCATATTATTGACATTAGTAGGGATTTTAAATGTTGGCATGGCAGAAACTATCTCTTCAGATTTCACTACATTTAGTATATATGCATAATAAGACTAAAAGATGAGAAGAGGATGAAGTGTTCCCAAAGAATAGTATTAAAAAAAATTTTTGTTTACCAGTAAGTCATTTTGTACATGACATGTTGTGAAAATAACAAAGGTCTTACTGTATATGGCTGATGTTATGAGCGCTCGCAGTAGGCTAGATTTAGGGTTTATTGCGTCTCTGTTGCGTACGCCTCTGCCACGAGTGCTATATTCCATAGCAATAACAGCCTGAAAATAGCTTTGCCTCAATCAAACTCTCTGCAGAGCTGCGAGGGGGAAATCAAAAGACGGCCAAGACTCAAGGGGAAGGTAGACAGGGGAACCACGTTGGGCAAATAAAGGGGGGGGTCAGTGCATGTGAGAGTGGGATGAACGAAAGGGAAGGAGTGCATCAGTCCGTGTACCTTGAGGCCAAAGTCTGAGGGGAAAGGCCTATAATGGCATGCGCTAGTGTGAGCTAGGCTGGATGGTTGCATACTCGACAAGATCCCCAGGGCCAGTGTGAGCAGAGCTTCGTGGGCTGGGAGAAGAGGCCAAGGCTGCAGTATCCAGCTCCGCATACTGGACATCACAGTCCCTGTGGCCAGAGTTCTGGAGACAAGAGAGGTGAAAGGTGTATGAGGAGCGAGGCAGCCAAAAATATGAGAGAGTAAGAGAGAGAGAGAGAGAGAGAGAGAGAGAGAGAGAGAGAGAGAGAGAGAGAGAGAGAGAGAGAGAGAGAGAGAGAGAGAGAGAGAGAGAGAATTAGAGATTGACAGACGGACTATGGGTGTTTTCACACCTCCCTCTTTTAGTTCAGTTGAATCACACGAGTTGGATTCCCACCTTGGTGCCGTTTGTTTGGGCAGGTGTGAATGAGGCAATCGCACCAAAAGTGGACCAAACAAGCATACCAAGACCTGCTTGATGAGGTTGTCCCGGTAGCCTTTCTCTGCCCTTCTAAGTACTTCCGCTGAATTTTCATTTACCTTCAGTACAAGGTCTGGGTTTGCGGCATATTGGCAAGTATTCTCCGGTCAAATCTGTACCGGTCCAACAAGCTAACAGAGGGAGTGGTTGAGAACAATGGATTTAATGTTATGCGCTAATGGCGGCGGACAAGCGAAGCTATTTGGTCCGCTTTGCCAACGCTGCTGAATATCCAGAAGTTAAACCCCGAGCAAGAATCTTCGCTGAGTGGTTGTTGGTGGCCATGATGTTGTGGCCCCCCTCCCACGGGGCTCAGGGAGAGTTTGATTGGTCCTTACTTTCTTGCTCCCGCCCCCTAGACACATCCAACCAATAAGAGGAGTGGACAATCTTGCATGGCTTGTCTTGGCGGATTTTGGTACACTTGGAGATTTCTGTGTTTGAAACAAAACCAAACCAAAGGGGAAATCGCTCCAAGTATACAAACTCATCAACTGATTTGGATCAGAGCAATAGAACTATAAGTGTGAAAACACCCTGAGATACAGAGATACAGAGAGAGAGAGAGAGAGAGAGAGAGAGAGAGAGAGAGAGAGTGAGAGAATGAAGATCCGATGGTCACGGTGACATTTTGAGTTTGTGAGCAGCGGTGTTAAGAGTGGAAGGCTAATGGGAAGGCACGGAACATGTAAGTACAATGTCAGATTAAACTGAATGTGACAAGACAAAAAGATGGAGATGTCACACTGAAAATCATAACAGTCAGACAGAAATTAATACATGACGATAAATAAAAGGTTAGAGATGAGGAAGGACTCTGACTTTGTTTACATGCCCATGATGACATTGTTCTATTATTGAGATTAAGTATGGGTTAGAATGTGCTTATTTCAGATTTATTTTCTGATGCTCTTGCTCACGTGTGCATTATTTAGGAATGATGCATTGCTCCAAGGTGATTAAAGTGATTGGTTTAAACAAAAACAATCGCTGCAACTGAACAGACATTGGGCATGTGTTCCAACTCTAATGCTTGTAGTATGGCCAGGGCATGTCCAACCAATCCTTTGGAAAAAAACTAGAATGATTTAGACTGTAATTTATGTGTCCTTATCACTGCATGAATGGACTGATTCTGGCTTTATCTGTGGTTACTGGGCTTCAAACGGAGGTATTTACACAACCCGTGAGCACATTCATGGAGATGCTGGAACGCTCGCTTTAAAAATGGAACTCCAGCGAGCATGTAAACACAGACAAAGACCTTCATTCAACCAGTGATTGACTCGGGGAGCCATTGGCCAAGTGAATGATGGGTAAATGACCTTAATGTGGTAATCAATAAATAACAATGACAGCTTTCAGCACTGTTTATCTAATTACAAAAATACTTCTCAGATTGTTGTCTTCTGAGCTAGAAAGACGCAAAGGCACTGGGTCAGCACTAATCTGGAAGATGGTGAATTTAAAAACGCACTGACAAAACATTATAAGCATATTAAAAAAAATTGTAATTTATTAGTAAGAAAACAGGAAATGTTGACGTGGGCTTGGAAGACAACATGAAATAGAAAGCTAACTATGGAATGCCATTTTTTCTAAATTAAATAAATACACTGACAAACAAATAAACATAGCATGCATCCTAATACAAGAAAAATAAATTTAAATCTAGATATATGAAGGAGCTAATAAAGTTCAACACGTAAAGAAATGAAAAAGATTTTTACTTTTTCTCTTTCAGGGGACTTTTATTGTCTCGTCTATAAATTTACATTTACATGTATTTATGTATTTATACAGTGTATGTATTGAATCTAATTTTTTATATTGCAGTATGCATTTTATAGGCATATCTGTGTATTTATTCAATCATTTTTTATTGAATAAAATGGCATTCCATACCTAAAAGGACATTAAAGCAAACACAGTTTTGATTTCCTTTGCTCCTGTAAGATACTTTTAAGTTAAGTGGTTATTATGAATATACTGACTAAAGATGGATGTAAAGATGGCGATGGCCATTTTGTGAAAAGCAAAACAGAGTTCTTTCAATAGAGAGGAGGAGTCCGACTGCACTAATGCTTGAATCACCACGACACTGGAATTAGACATGACATGAATGGAAAAACAACACATCTTCCATTCCAACCAGCAACGTTGAAAAGCTCCATGATCTACTTTGCTGTATTAGCTGTCTGAGAAAGTCAGCAATTGGATCAAATGGTAGTGTCTCTCCTTTTAGTCAGTCGGCTTGTTCTTTGTAATGAACTCAACGGAGCAAAACAGAGGGCGTTTATGTGACTGGGTAAATGCAAAGCAGAGGTGTCAGCTGTCCTGTGTCTACCTAAACAACGGCTCAGGATGGTGCAACATACGCTCATTCCCCGCGCCTCAAATACCGACACTCGGACAGGTGCCTTGGGCAATATTCACTGACACAAAAAGTCTCCTGTAGCATCTAACCCAATCGCTGTCATTCAAGTCAATGCTTGATATTCCAGCAGCCGCGCCACGCCGCATCCCAGACGCTTGCATGACGCGCCAGGTCTGTTTTCACACGAGCCGTGGGGGCTTTCAGACAGCAGAGCAGGAAGTGAGACAGTGAGTTCACAAAAATACACCATATGCCTCCCATACAACAGCACGAGAGATTCATCTTGGAACAACGTTATAGACATCATAGATCTTTTTAATAGGGACAATGACAGAAAATAAGACATGGAGTTTAACTGTAGGATTGCTTGGAAAGAAGGTAGATACCTGTTAAATAAACACCTAATTTTTCTGGAAAGTACTTGTAGAGAAAATTTGCTGCAGGATGGTGCGACACTTGGAGTGTCACTGAAACGTCCCATCTGTCTGTTGAGACACCTGTTGTGTTGAGTGTATATATATATATATATATATATTTTAATGTATTTGAAGAGTTGGGAGTGAGAATTAGTTGGACGGAGAGGGGGTGTAAGGGAGGAGATACAATGGGATGACACCTGTTGTGCCCCCCCCCCCCCCCCCCCCCCCCCCCCCCAATGCATAAGTGTATAGCAATCTGAGAATGAATTACACAGAAATGGTTGTGGCTTTTACAGAATCTCACGTTAATAATGGAAATCTACAGTGCATCTCTCAACCAACCGGATGTTTCCCCACACCACTCACGCCCTGCACTCAAGCTGGATATTTAAATATATGTGGAATATTTGTCATGACCAGAGTGCAATCAGGGGGAAAATTACAGCCACATCGCAGTCAAAATTGGCAGATAGTGTTTTGCCCCGAGAGAATCATCATTAGTAACACTCGGCCCTCGGCAGTCAATGCATGTCTCTCGCAAATAGTGTTTTGAAAACCCTGCCGATACCCTGTTCATCTTAAGAGAAGCCCTAAACTTCACTTTAAGTGGAATGTTATCGGAGATCTAAGAGAAATCTACCCTCTGTCTCCAAGAATGATCAGAATTAAACATCCAGTTCCTTTGAGAATGGAATTGAAGATGATAGTTTGATATCCTTGAATGGCTACACAGAAAATCCGAATCACTTCATCCGTGGGTAAAGAGTGATGGTAATTGAGTTATCTCGGCTTTGAGTCAAGATGAGTCATTTAAAAAGACAACATAAATGCAAAGCAGTCATTTTTAAAAGCTTGGCTGACAGGCTAATACATGAAAATGCAAAGCGAGTGTGAATTAAAGGGGCTCAAATGAAAGGTCATTTGGGTGTTGTTGAAGAGGAGGTTCAGCCAGAGTTGTTCATCAATTTCATGTGAAAGAAAACACAGCAGACAGCAATTACACTATATGTGGTCACACTTTACTTGACGGTATCTACATAACAGGGACATGGAACTGTCATAAACGTTCATAACATGATGCTTCATTTAGCAAGTGTCATTTGGTTTTTGTCATGACAAGTTATGGTTAAGGTTAGGGTTCACATGTCATGACTGTGTTATGTCAGTGTCATGTGTTCATGACAGTGTCATGTCAACTCTTATGTACAGTGTATGTCCATTGTATACTGTAACAAAAGCAATTTCATTCTACTCAACCTGACTCAGGCTGACATGTTAAGTAAGTGAATCTTAATAGTCGGTTCTATCCTCTGATTGCTTGTTATAATGTGACATTTACAGACAGTCATTGTGAAAATAAGCTTGGACAAGGCGGGGGGCTGTTGCACAAAAGTAATAGGAAGAAATCCAGGATAACTGAAAAAGGGCAGCATGACTTAGTGTGATCCGCTTTAATAGGTTGCACGTTTGCCGAGCCAGGATGAACAGGTGAAGCTATGTCAAGCCGGGTGTAGATGGCTGGGATAAGTGCACGTTCACGTTTTTTTTAACTAGACCTTGGTATTGAATAGATTTACTGATGCAGAAATGGAGAAGACGCATGCGGCAAATGTTTCACCTGCTGAGAAGCAGCTTCTAATGGAAAGTTTTGAAGACAAAACATTTTTTAAACTACTTTGCCCTAAAAGTAAGCAGAGGCAATTGATGTTCCTTCGGAATTTACCCTAAAGACTATAGGCTTAATTTCAAACCGCTATTCACAATGCGAGAACACAACCATGTGCGCAAATCTCTATGAGCTAGGTATAATTCTAAATATCGTTCTACAATTAATGTTCATACAGAACAAACATGCATGGGGAAGAAAAACCAAGTCAAGATCAAATACAAAAACATTCTGCAGGCTGGTAAGTGCCTTCATTCTGAACAGTGTGCAAATAGCATGTAGAAATTACACGCCTGCTCACACATTTTATCTATGCTGATTTTAGCAGTGGAAAAGAAGGCTCAGATGTCTGGCACTTCACCCCAGCTGAGGAAATGGCCCATGTCTTAAACAAAGACCTGTGATGGAAGGGATTCAGGGTGAAACGGCCCTCTTCATACAAGGTACATATTCCAGTACTGCACATCAAACACAATCAACCATTTATATGGGAAATGTGTACTGTCTGACCTTGTTTGGCCTTGCAGTATTCTGTCAATACAAACTATATTCAACATGGCAGGGGGAAGAGACTTCTATAGCCGATGATGAAGAGACAGTGTCACTGGACTCCAGGCCTGAGGCATCATGGCAATCTTATGGAACTGCATATTTACCCCTTAATGGATGAGAAGTCAGTGATATAGCACTCATAGAAACTATATCCGTAACAGGATCCAGATGCAGCACAGCCTGACAGCTAGCCTGGCAACATAGTAAGTATTGGCTAAAGGAAATCTAAATTAAGCCCAATTCCTGCTGTGCTAATAAATAGGTGGCTGGCAGAATTCACATATTGTCAGATGTCTGTACACACGACATCTGGAAAAACCCAAATAGAGCTGGCAGATGTACAGCTTGCTGTCAGCAAAAGAAATCTTCTGGATCTGCACCTTGGTAAGGAAATTAAGAAAAATAACTGAGGAAACTGCATCTGACAGAAACTAGAAAAATAAGGGACTTCCACACAAACTGTAGGTCTTAGCATATCTGTAAAACAATGTATTAATCATGTTTGTTTTCTTCTCCCCAGCTCCAAGCAAGTGACAGCACCAAAATAAAAAGAATTAAGAAGCATTGTGGCGTTCCCTGTGTGGTGAATGTACACTACAGTAAACTATCCAAGCCAAGTTATTGGTCTAAATATGTGAGACTAAAAGACTGAGTTATGAACCGTAAGCCACCAATACCTAACAAAAACATTAGGCCTACATATTACGGAGTAACACATACTATCCTTTGTTGGAGAAAAACAAGCAACAATACAATGAAATCAGTCATCTGAAATAATTAATATATTGGTCTGCAATTAATGTCATCTGGGAATATTGCTGCATTGTTCCACTCAGTCTCGGTTGCCAGTGCAACCATTTCTAACCATCTCAATAACTGCAAAATCAGGATTTAAATCAAACTTGTGACAAGTACCGCATGTTATTAAAAACAAAGCAGAACACATTCAGGAGACATGGGAATAACTATTAACACTCATGTTGTCCTCGGGTCAAATTGACACATTTTCCTATGTCAATGTTCTTTTTTAATTCCCCAAAATAACATGATTGATTCCACACCACGCTATTTAGCATGTACAAATCTCTACTTTCATTAGTTTTGGGGTGTCTTAATCAATTTTATAGCATTTGAGAAAAAGAAATTGAAGTGGTTTTGAGAAAGTATTGATTAAAAGTTGACATATTCCAGTCTGTGACTATCCATCAACATCCACTCCTTTCATTTTGATTTCAATAATTCTTAATTCAGGCTTTTCTAACTCGAACATTAGGTTAATTTCCTGTAAATTAGTTTTATTGACCATAAATGACTAAAAATAACTGTAAAACTAAAGTTAAACAGTTGGTGTTGTGTAGTGTTGAAATTAGTAAGAAAAAGTTAAAACTGCAAACACTACATCTCCATGGTTACTTGGCTGGGTTTAAGTCAACCTGCTTTTGTGCAACCAACTCAAAGCTAAATTCATCCAGGATAACCTGACCATCCCAACACTTTTGCAGACGCTTTTTATCCGTTTTTAACTTTTTCTTACATTGTTGACCCTTTTTTCAACACTTTTAAAGTTTTTTTCAATGATTGTCACTTTTTCTTACTTAAAAAAATTAAAATTAATAAATTAAAAAAATTAAAGGAATGTACTGTATGTTGATGGATAATCACAGACTGGAATATATCAACCTTTACTCAATATTAATTCAAAACCACTTCAATTTTTATTTTCAAATGCTATAAAATTGAAAAAGACGCCCCAAAATTAATGAAAGTAGAGATTTGTACTTGGCAAAGAGCGTTGTGTGGAAACAATCATGTTATTTTGGGTAATTAAAAGAACTTTGAAACAGGAAAAATGGGCAATTTGACCCGAGGACAACATGAGGGTTAAACCCTCATCCTGGTTTTGTGCAACAGGCCCCTGGAGTCTTTTATTTTCTTGTTGTCAATGAATCCCATGACAAGACCAGAGCCAAGCGTGTGTCAGTCCGTCTCTCGATGTGGCTCTCATCCAAAAGCTCGTTGGTTCCTACTGACAACAACAATCTTTGAGAACGGTACACGAAAATAGCATGAAGAAAATATCTGCTATAAAGATACAGTGGAGTGATGGCGTCTGTGTGTGTTGTAATCTGAGCTTGTTGTTGGTTTCAATCAGCGCATGTGGCTTTGAAAAAACGCAGCCGAGTCCACATACGATCTGCAAGAGCCGTGTTGACCCAATCCTAGTCCACTGGGGGTTTTTTTCCCAGTATTTTGAGTCCAGACTCTTTAAAGACCCTGTGGTTTATAGCTAAGGTTACTGAAATATGAGGAAATGGAGGAAATTTGTCGGGGATGAAGATACACATTTGGTTCTCTAGTGAGTATCCATGGCAGCAGGATAGTGTTTCTGGGACTCACTCAATCAACTTCATGGTATAAATAGGCCTGATATTCTTAGTTAACAAACACTCAGTTGATTTTCGATTTGTTGATTTAATCAACAGATTTGTAAAACTCAGAAGAATCATGCAAATGCATTACTTTACATCTTGTGGTTGCCAGAGATGTGCTCATAAGTGTCAGTATGAATACATTAAAAAAAAAACATGAAATGTAGTAATCGTTTGCGGGCAGCCCTTGTAATAAAGGGACATGTCAGCCAGTGCAACAATGTGGCTCACCAATGCGTTTTAATAGTTAACAAGGTGTTTTTTAGACAACAATGACTCAGAAGAATGAGATATCTCTGGTATTGGATATGGAGAATATACTGAACTGGTTGATAAAAAGTAATTTATGATATTTAGAAAATGTTATGTTGATTTGACTAAACACTGACAAATGTGTCTAATTACACTGACTCAACTCACTAACAACAAAATAAGCTGATTTCTCAAACGGATTATGAGATTTGACAGTGTAAGGAGGCACAGGGTGTTCAAAGCAAACTCAATAATCCAAATTAACATTCACATGTTATTGTCATCTGTTTCTGTGCATCAACGTTCTGGAAGTTCCCATCTCCACCAACAGCAGGTGTTTGTTGCAACCAACATGACACGTCTTCCCTTCACCACGCAGGTTGCACTCCTCCTACTAATTTCAAGCAGATTCTTCCTGTTTGATAATGTGTTATAGCTTGCGTTCAGTTGGAAGGATTTTTTCTTTTCTCTGCATGCGCGCACAACACAACACATACAGGCTTACACATGCCAACACATTGTCTAAAAGTCCAAAAGAAGAGTTTTATTTTCCTTAACTCAAAGCCGAGACCTCAGCCAAAGCAAATAAAGCCTCCCAAAACACTCAAGCATCTGTGGCCCTGAGGGAGGCTCTGCACACTTAGCATAGGCATCTGATACAACAAGGCAAACACTTCATAGTCAACAGCTTACACTCCGGGGCAATGATAAAACGTAGCGCATCACGCTGCAATGTATCTGCACACGTTATTACGAGGGATTAGAGGAAGTGGAGGGGAGGAGAGGCAGAGCGGGTGGCAGACACACACACACACACACACACACACACACACACACACACACACACACACACACACACACAGGTGAGTGGCGTGGATAGCAGTTATGTAATGTAAAACAATGACGCACACCAATGGTTGTAGTGAGGTGCTGATCAATTGTTGTAGACTTTTCAACTAAAAAAACAAAAAATATACATAAAGTGCCACACACTCTTGCTTTATATGCATATCTTGTGTTTATTCTGACCACGTTTCGTCCCTCAGACCTTCAAATCAACGAAAAAAGATTCACAGATACTATGTAGGCTACACCATTATATAGTTATGTAGCTTCATTGGGGTAAAAAGCCATAAACATTATTACTACAACCAACAATGTTTAACACTCTGTTTAGAGAGATGTCAATTTCATATTAGAATGGTTGAAAATAGAGAAAAAATCTAACAGACACGTAGCAGAGGCAACAACGTTAGTTCTGGATGAACAGCATTAACAACTCTGTCTAATCATCCAATAAACAATCCAATAATTAAACGTGCATTACAAAAAAAAACATGTCTATATTTTTGATTTGAAGAAGGGCCATAATGTGGTCACAATAAACCAAGATATGCATATGGAGCCAGAGCGTGGATAGAAATGATGACATAAGGAGTTAAGTCAGTGGACTTACTGATCAGCATCACCAGACGGAGCACAGTGACTTAGTGGCATTCAGGAAGCATCGCAGCACTGCATTTCACTTGTAAATCAATTCACAAATACCTCTAAGCATAATGGCACAGAAATTTGGCCCTTTCACCAGCAATTACTTGTGGCCGGCGGCGGCGACGGAGGCGGTCAGTGACCCCTTCATACAGAAGCTCCCGTGAACCCTTTCGTGGCAGCACTACTCACCGGGTTATCAGTGAAGGGGGTCGACTCAGAGGGCGCCATGTCGTAGTAGGGAGGCTGGAGAGGAAGCTTCTGCATTTCCTCCTCCTTGTCCAGATGAACAACCTGCAGGAAACACCTAGAGCTCAGCAAAAAGTCTCAAAACCAGGCAGGTCGGACGCTTTCTACTGGAGCCGCTCAGCAATAATTCTGTGCAACTTTGCAGCAAAGTTGCTGGAGGTTGTAGAGATTGGGCAACAGTTTCGTAATAAGAATAATAATAATACTTCTGATTAATCCCCAGGGGTAGAATTATAATGTGTTCATTCTGTTGTTAGAACACACTACACAGAGGCCAGACATACACACACATACTCAGGTCCTGATCAACGGAGTGATAGCAGAGTCAGGGGGCTGCGACTGCTGGACAGGCGCCCCGAGCACTTTGGGGTTCGATGCCTTGCTTAAGAGCACCTTCGCAGTGCCCGGGAGGTGAACAGGGATCTCCTAAGCAACCAGTCCACACTACTTAGGTCCACACGGGGAATTGAACCAATACGTTTCAGCAATAAGTTATGTGCAAATGTCAAATACCAGGAAAGATGAAATACTTAAATAGGATAATTTTGGCCGAATACATCAATGTTGATATTTTGCACTGATATTGTAGGGTTGAGAATTGGTGCTTTCACAAAATATTAACACAATGAGAAAATCATCAGAAGTGTGGATATAATGACTAAGTGGGTAAAGGCAAATAATAGAACAGTTACAACAGTTTGGTAAGTTGAGAAAATAACATAATTTTACTGTAATGCAGCCTTTAAACCACAATTGGTGCTGAATTGTTTTGTTAATAACTCTCAAGGCATTATTTATTATGTAATTGTTTATTTTATTTTCATATAATATGAAATGATTCAGTTGTATTTTTGTGTTTTCTATGTTTGTGTGTATATGTGGTTGTACTGCTGCCTGTTTGGGCCAGGACACTCTTAAAAAAAAGATTTCTAATCTTAATGAGTCCTTTCCCATTTGAATAAAAGGTAAAAAAAAAAAGAATTCTGCATGATTCAAAAAGGGATAATAAAGTACTGTACATGGTCTTCTTGCAATCCTCGCCGAGATCATCATTAAGTGCATCGCTGAAACTGTTACATGCACATTAGCAGAACTTAATGTGGAAAAGTTATTTTTTTTACCTTATTTGCTCACACTTGTTTTTCAGTGCTAATAAGATTAAACAGAATCTGAAATCTGAACAGGAAGGCACATTGACAGCAGTTTGCACTCTGGTCGCTCAGCTGAACTCCACACGTGCATCAAAGTTGTTTTTGTCAAATGAATCGCTTCCATGTAATGCAAAGACATGATGCAAACTTCTGAAATAGTGGAGCAGGAATGTAAAGCTGCGAGAGCTGGCTGTGCTACACGAACCTCTTAAGGAAAGAATTGCAGGGAATTTAATTCCTACATGAAGGTGACATGTGATTACAAAAACAAATATGCTGCAGATTACATTCATTTACACTCCTGTTGATTACTTGCAGCTGGGCCAACACAGCTCGTCAATAAATGGACGTGGCTAATTGAAACCACTTTTGTATGTTATTTGTGAAATATTAATTTGCTTTCTTTGGTAACATGACAGTGTCATGACACTGTCAGGGACACATGACACTGTCATGACCCAGTCTTGACACGTGAACCCTAACCATAGCCATGACTTAAAAACACAAACAAATGACACTTACTTAAAGAAGCGTTATGTCATACATAAACATTTCTGACTTTGTGTTAATGACACAGTCATGACAGTGTCATGTCACTCTGGTTTAGATACCTTCAAGTAATGTGGAACCCTTTTTACTGAAAAAAACCCAACATGAAGTATGAAGAACGTTCAAGAGTATCAAAACTTGACATCCTGTCTTGATGTAAACTCCCAGTTAACTTCAATTCAGAGGCAGCAAACCTGCAAAATATTGAAACGTGGATTCCACACCAGCAAATACGCTCTTTGAATGGAGCTTTTCTACAACTGTGCCTTTACTTTGTCATATTCCAGAGGAATATCTGCTGCTCAGTGTTTGAGGATTTAAAGCTGGACTGCAGATAGAACGTTAGAGCGACAGAAGAGTCTTTAATGGGCCAAATGTTGTGTGCTCTAAGCGATATGCTCAGAAAGATTGATACTGTAGGCTACTATTTCAGTCGAAACATTTTCAAAGTGTTAAACATAACAACAAGGATTCATGTCATGAAACTACACTTACCCAACTTTTCCACACGTTGCCACCGGTTTTAAACTTTCCGCGCAGCATGCCTCTAATTGATCTGTCTAACTCAACAATGCTGAAGTTTGACGTCGCTGACAGCAGAGTACCTTTCCAGGGCTTTTAAGGTGGATGTTCACGACGGGCTTTAGACACCTTTCACTACATGAAAGAATGACTTCATTATGTTGTAACGGCAAATGGACGCCTTTTGTCTGACCTGCGCCTTGCACAATGAAAATAAATAAAAGTGAGTGAAAGAAATCAACGTCACCCAGAACAATGACGTTATGAGTGTAATAAAGGAGAATTTCACATGGCAGATGGTGAACAATGCGTTTTCTCTCTGGCCCTCTGTGCTGCGTAATTTCAGGGATCAAAAGGCTGCCAATTGCTGTCTCCACTTTGTTTCTAGGTGTCCATATGGTTAGGTTGGGGTGAGCTTTTCCATTTATATTACATCAAAACATGAAAAAAATGTAATAGCTGAGCGGTAAAACGGTGAGCTGAGCACCAGACTTTATATGCAATTAGCTGGAGGAAAGGTTTGTTCGGAGCATAAAGACATCAGCCTCCTGGATGCTCGGCGGCTGTTTGGCTCGGTTTGGGTCCATCTCAAAGCGACATACCCCAAGTGTTGTGATGCAGCGAGCGCAGATGTTGATGCTTTGGCTGCGAAGCCGGTTTTGCTCTGTGCACTGGGCAATGATAAAATCAGGATGCTGCCAGTATCTCGAGGCCAGCCGAGTCACCTAGCAACCTATTCTGGAATAAAGCTGTAAAATCCAACTTTTTTAGCTTCCAATTTCAGTAACAGACACGTTACCTGTCCCTGTGCAACTCGGTCTCATGCCAGTTTGTGAAATGGTTGCGCTATTTTCATCTATTGATTCGTCAAGAGGGATGTGATTTTATGTTTATTTTGAGGCAACAACTGGGGAAATAATACGCCACATGCCAGCGACAACTTTCAGGACACTGGGCTGCTTGAGGAGACGCAACAATGTTGAAATTAAACGCCACACGTGTTAGACGGTGACAACAACGGCCGCCAGGACACAATCCGCGGCCTCTGGGGGGCGCAATGATGGGGAAATGAAACGCAGCACGCCGGTGACCACAACGGGCTGGACCACCACCCAATGGGACGGTTGTGGTTAGTCAAAGAACAACGCGGAAAGGAATTGCCACACACGGGACGTTTAAATGAAATAAACAAGTGTGGGATAACACTAAGGACTCTATCTTAACAATCTGAAAGGCAAGTAGCTTTGCACATCTTGCACATCTAAAATGGGTTAGTGTGAGGTAGCTACATTACTCAAAGGTGGGGTTTGGGCGTAACGTGCAATAAACCAATCAGAGCGTTGTTTCCCATTCCCTTTAAAAGCATGCAGTTCAACATCCCATCTCCCTAAGTCCTCCAGAAGTTCCTCATTAATGTCCTCATCACATCCACGATTGGAAATCCATTCATTTGGATGTAAATGTGTAAAACAAGGTCATATTTTTCCTTGTATTTATGTAGGATTTGGTCATTGAGATAAGAGATGCAAAGTGTATGCATGGTGTGCATGTGCCCATGAAACATCATCTGAAAAACCCGACACTGACTTTAGACTAGGTTTTTCTTGGGCTCTTGTGGTGTTGTTTTCTGAAACCGCAAAATAGAACCATCACTGTTCTGATAAAGATTTGTCATGAAAAACTATTCAGACCATTATGAAAAATAAATAGAACTGTGATTTTATTACAAATTGCCTGGCGGCTGTACAGAGGCTGATGGTAGAGAAGCAACTCATCAAGATGATGGGCTGGTTTTGGGTCAGGACCTTGTCCAGCTAAAGGGAGGAAGGCCACACTAAAGACACTTTTCTGGTTCATCATTTAACCTTGCAGATCAGATTAGCATAGCTAAAGCCCTATTCGCACAGGATTAGTAATATATGTCGACTTAATTCAATTCTTTATTGATAGTAACAAACCATAACAAGAGACCTCTAGTTAAATGTAATAATTATGGAAGCTGTCTCTAGTCTTAATCCCGCAAATGGCCTACCGACACTGAGGTCCTTTAATACTATTAGTCCATTGTGAATCAACGTGTCTTATTTGGCGGCGTTGTGTATAATATTTTCAAGGTCTTTATTCCAGGTGTGCCTTTTAAATCCATCTGGGGAAGACGGATATGGGATGGCGGGAGGGCTGCGGACGCCACCTACCATGGCTTCCATTTAAGCAGCTGGTAACCTCTACCGGGCTGTTCTATGCACTCCTCCAGGTAACCGATCTCGGAAAAGCAGGCTTTGCATATTCAGTGGTGGGGGTAATTTCTAAATCACACTAGGTCCCCAGATGTTCCGTATCCCATGAGAGGCTTAAGATAACTTGTTTTTATGTTGGGTGTACGGGTCATTCAGAAACTGTTCCACTGTTCCGGGAGAGAAATGGATGTTACAGCCATTGCTGTGTCGTAATCTGCTTTGCAGAATTAATTACAGCCAGATATACTACAAAAGCTTGACCCTTCAAAAAAATATTTTTGGTCAGTTAATACATACAATAAGTTTTGTTCTGCACATGTCTTCTTGCGTCTACTTATGTATAACAGCAATGCTTATGGTGTATGCATCAGTGAGGATTATGTATTCATGCGCACATTACCCATCATGTCATGAACCTGCTGTGATATTTCTTTCTTTTGTTTAGTTTTTATTTTCTTGCTGAGCGTGCAGCTTCTTTGAAAGCAACTACCTCCATAAAATGGAAGACATTAAATCCTGTAAAGTGTCTATTACAGCCTCATCTGTCCACTAATCACCAGTGAGTTTGTCATTAGGTGCCTTGCTCGTGTACTCCTCTGCAGTAAATGTGTAGGGAGGTGAGCACATTACTTCCCCTTCTCTCCATCACCTTCTCTGCCTAAATGTCCGGGAGTTTGACCCTCAAGCAACAAAGAGTCTCAAAAAGTTGGATTTATATCTCAATGGTGCTGATATGCGGTGGCCAACCCGACACTTAGGTGAATCTTCAATTATTCAGATTCTAATAATTTTTTCTTCTCTACTTTATCTACCCAATTTGGAAAAGCCAATTACCTAAAACTACAGTCCTTGACCACATTAAAGGTCTGGAAAACGTTCAGCCATCTCTGCTGACTCGTGCACACTGTACCCAAGCTTTATGTGCGTACATACAGCCAAGTATATCTTGAATAATGTTGATGCACTATGAGAATTTAAGTAAAGGATGACTACACTACTAGTGCAATTGTTTGTGCTAACAACCAGCCACACTGGTAAGGTTAATGCAAAATCAGGATTTTCTAGGAATGGCTTCATGCAGTACTGATTCTGTGCTATTTAAACTGCCTACAGTGTTTTCCCAAGGTGTGTGGAAGACTTACACGCACGTATTTGGCGAGGGCTTTTGGGGTAAACGATATGCAACTACACATCATTTTGGACAATTAGTTTTTTGATATATGTGTCTAAAATGTTGGGAAAGCTGAAGCAGATGATAAATGAAAAACACTCAAAAAGCTCAAAGACAAAACTTGCTTAAGAAGTCATCTGGGGACCGACTTACAATCATTGGATCTGAGAAAAATAATTTAGGTTTCACATTGACTTTACATTCATTCAGCTCAGTTGGTGCCAAAAACGGCTTTGGGGGTGCGCTTAAGTGTTATAAAGGTAGGGAAAACACTGAGCTTATATTGTCAGACCTTCCTCCAAAGGATCCTGGAGGAGGGTCTGGCTAGTCCATGCAGCATTCCAGGATGGGAGAAAAACGTGTTGTGGTTTGTTGGCATTTCTTTTTGGCATATTTTACCAATCATAATCATCTTGGGTGGCGCTAAAATCTGCAAAATAGCCTCAGGAAGGAAGTTTGTTCAAAAGCATGTTTTCCACTCAACTGCCCCAAACTCTTCATGTCTGTCCTGCAAAGCAGTCTCACTGCCCAGGACTTAAAATGTGTCTTTGCAAGAGTTCAATTGTGATTGTTTTGCCTCTTTGCACCAGATTAGTGATCCCAGAATGCTGTTACATCAGTCAAATTCTGCTCAATAATCCAATCGATGTTGACATTTCTGTTCGTCTCTTACTAACAAAACCGCTCATTCAAATTGGCAAAACACATCTCGCCATTAAAAACTGCTGTGAAATTAAGATGTCAGATGTGAGTGATACTCAATAATCTATACCACTCATCTAATAATAATAATCCGAATACAACTGAATGAATTAACCAAAAAATGGATGACGTGATGATGTCTCAAATCAGACACAGGATGCATGTGATACGCCCACTCTTGACCCAATAGGAACCAGGCTGATTATTCCAGAAATGAAAACTGCTTCCCAGCACAAACAACAAGGCACTCATTAATATTAATGCTGCAGTTTAAGGTCAGTATTTATATGTCAAAGATGACCCACTTACCATTACTTTACTCATTAAGAGAGAAATTAATTAGCGTCAGATTGGTAATTACGTTACATGTTACTGGCTCGGAGAAGGAGACATTTCTATAGTTAGATATTTCAGCTTTATACTCAGTGTTAAAGGAAGTCTGTGATGGGAAACACTCGGGAAGCTTTATGGGATAAAAGCATGAGAAAGAATAGCCCTTTCTCACTAAAACATTTCACTGGATACCCATAAATACCTTTGGACCATAAAGTGCTAAAGAATAAAATCCCTTTTCAAATAGAAAGAGATAAAGCTATGATACATATATTATGATAGCTGCTGTAAACGTAATTGTGCATGTTCTGAGCATAAACTGAGTACAATGATGGATGGCTCGACAGCTCCCCAAAAGTGAGACCAAAACAACTAGATCGTCCCCAAAGTGGCAAGAACGTGTCCCAGAAATCTTGAAAGTTCTCAGACTTTGTGTCAGAACAGCCAGAGAGGACGAGATTAATTCTTGTGTTGTCTTCACGTCCACCATGCAACTTTTTTGTTTTTCTGGGTCAAAATTTGAACTTTTATTTCCACGTTTTGGTCGTATTTTTCCACACTAATGGCTTTTTTACACCACTAATTTTGTCACTTATTTTAATGTTTTTGTCACTTTTCTCAAAGTTTTTTTTTTTTTTTTTTTTATGCACCTTTTGACAATTTTGCTTTTTTCTCCCACGTTTTTAAAGCTTATTCTGTCACTTTTTTGCAACGTTCTCTAATAATTTATTTCCAAATGCCATAGAATCGAATACAACTTGTGAATCCACATTGTTTCTTAAGAAAATTTGGCAAAGAAACTTTTTGAAAATGGGTCAAATTTGACCCGAGGACAACAGGAGGGTTAAGAAAAGAGGATGAGATGCAAGAAGCTCTTACCTGAATGTCATCAGATGTCAGGTGTCCCTTCATGTCACTGTTCTTCTTTTTAGGCGGGGGAGGGGCTGGCTTGTGGGCGGGTGGGAGGTCGGTCCTGTTAATAGAGCGAGAAGATAACATGACACTCAGCACAGTAAGTGATCGCCGCTCTTCACGTCCCTCACCTACTACAGCACTCTATAATGAGAAGTCCTGCCTGCACTTGCCTTTTTCACTCTTTCCTCGGATTTTGATAGATCTTGTGTTGGTGGCTTTGTTGCGGCGGCAGCCATTCCCCCTGCCCTTTCAAAGGCTCTCGCTGGAGAGACACAGTGCTAATGAGAGTGGGCTGTAATTGGACACTGAGGTGAGAAGATAGGGATGGGGGGAGTATAGGAGGGCAGGGAGAAGGGCATGTGTGAGTCAAGTCCTCAGGGTGGATTGAGCCTCTTTCAGAGTACCACGCAAACACACAGCCCGCCCACTGTGCAGCCACTGTTTGTTTGACGTGTCGTCCTGAGCTGTGGCTCACAGAGCTGAGCAGGCGGCTTCTGCTCTCCACCTTTCCCTGTATCCCTTGTAATACCACCCGCTAATCGCAAGGCACCCGCCCCACCCCTATGTGAACACACCTGGGGAAGAACAAAGCCTGTACTCATTGACACGTTGCCATTTACACGAACAGCAAGCAACTGTTTCCTTCACGCTGAGAATGAAGTTTTCACTGGAGATAAAAAGGCCAACCTGGCACACAGTCGTGGCTATGATAATAAAAAGGGGAAATTAAATCGGGAGTGGGCAAAAGACAGCAGTAATTGAAAGCTTGATGTTGGAATTGTTTGAAGTGCATCTGGATAATTATTTCAGACAAGGAAGCAGAGGGGTTGTTGCTACTAAATTGTTAGAAAGAAAACCCCTTCACTGCAACAAGCTGGCAGTCAGATGTCATCTGCTGAATTCCGACATGATATCAGGAGTGATCAAAGATAATGAAGTGGAGCACTGACACTGAGCTGTGTACCTACATGCATTATCTCCGGCTCCTCCCGCCTCCCATTTGCACTGGTTCACATCCTTATTGAATAACATGACCTTTCCGCAAGGCCAAGCCGGCGTTTTAATGTGCAGAAAATGTGTGCATGAGTGCACCTCTTAACTCTTTCTTTCACGCTCATTATTTCCAGTCCGTATCACCTTGTCTCCAGACAGGGCTGCCGTGCCACTGCCAGATTCGTGTGGCACCCTCTTCAGCCCGCCTGCAGCACAGAGGCACAGCAGCAAACACACAGTAAGACAGCACACAGTAACCTCTGCTGTCGCAGAGCCTTCAGACGAGAGAGCATCCATTTTCTCCGAGACGGATAATTATGAGTCTTGTGGAAACGGGGTTTCAGCGGCTACAGCAGCAGCGCCCTCATTACGAAAGCATTGTAATGCGTTGCGTATGATTGACTTGATTCAGATACAGGTGAGAGAGAAAGAAAAAAAAAAGTGACAGACGACAAGATCATTTGCTTTCAAGAAATGCATGAGACAAAGTGTGAGTGTCAGCCTCTGCCATCCCTGTGCATACACTGAGACACCAAATTACATTTCTTCAATAAGTTGAAACGAATAGCTGATGAAAACTGTCATGCTTGGACCTAACTGTCATTTCATTCAAAGGAAATGCAGCATCAACCAACGTTCAATACAATATTTACTGGGTTTAAAGCAGGGCTGCCAAAACAAAGGCAATAATGATGAGTTAATAGATATTAACGCCACTAATTTGTGTCGACGTGAGGTTAACACCCAGACAATCTGTGATTTGGCGACACATTCTCACTCTCCCATGATGGAAAATACAGACGCTTGGTCATGTGCCTTTGGCGTTTGTTGTGTTTATTCACGCTAAAAGGGACTGGACTCAAATCAAGCGAACCGTCTCCTTAGGTGTCGGGACTCTTTTGACGCTCTGGGTTGGGACGTGCTGATTGACGTACGGCACAAGAAATAGTTAAGTTTAAGGAAAAGATGGCGGGTGGGGTTACAAAATGTGTTTTTCCCGTCACACGCGGAACAAGAACAGGACACAAACCCCGGTCTCTTGGGTGAAAGTCCTGTATTGTTTGACCCATCTACTAACCTAACCCACATCTTCACACGGCATTTCGGTCTTTTACACTACTCGCTACTGTTGGAAATCATATGGCGGATGCAGAGCACCCCCATGGGAGACACCTGGACAACCAGAAAGAAAATTTTAACAGCGACGGCTAAATGGGTGGCTACAGCTTGCAGGCCGGTAAACATTAAAGAGGACGAGGGTCCGCTTGAAATAATTTGCGTTGCATCAAACGCCTACACGTGTGAAATGCCTTTGAGAGCATGTAATTGTTTGAGAGTTGTAACAGTAATAAACATTTACACAAAGCAAACCTTTATGGTTATTTGTATCTGCTCCCATGTTGATACAAGCATTAGAAACTTGACAAATATCCCTTTTTAAAGTACGTTTCAAGCAGGTGAAAAAATGTGCGAGCTAACTATGGACTACCATGCAATTAATCGCAATTAATATTTTGATTCAACAGCCTTAATTTTGAGGCAAATCAGTTGCATATCTTGACAATTGAATCATTCATGTTTACACATGATAGCATTTGCATTCAGAGCCCGCCCCATTGTCTAAGGAGCGTCCATGATTGCATTCCATTGCACATTATATGAAGGGGCCTGTTCAAATAGGAAGTGTGATGGGGGGCACCCATGTGCAGCGTGGGTTTATCAAATCGGACCCGACATGGAGAAACTCCCTCGTCTCACGACTACCACCCAGCAGCAACCACTTCCTCCCTGTAGCTCACTTTTCATGATTGAATTCAGCTATGTCTGTAATCACGTTACGCACAAACAGCAGCCTCAGGAGACCGTCTGTGTGTACGCTGTCGCTACGGCTTGACACAGTAGCAGGAAAACGGAGCCAAAAGTACCGTGAGGGTTTAATGAAGTGGCATGAGTTCAGAGCGCACAAACATACAGTATAGCTGTGTGCTCAAGCTGTGGCCCAATTCCATACGACAGAGTAACACTGTAAAGCACTCAACTTTAAAATACACTACAATTGTTTTTAACCCTCCTGTTGTTTTCGGGTCCAATTTGACCCCTTTTCAAAATGTTTCTATATCAGAAATGTGGGTTTCTTTCAAACAAATCGTCCCAAAAAGTAAAGTGAATAGTTCCCAACAACGTTCCTCATAAGTTAAATAAATAATCAGTGACTAAATTGTGAACGAGTGGCTTCCCTGACACGCAGCAGTAACGGGACAGTTAAGGACGCACGCGGGGCCCGAACCCCGCTCTCCTGCGTGAAAGTCCTGTGTTTGACCCATCCACCCCCGACCACCATCCTTATGTAGAATACCCCCCTTGCATACTACTCGTTAAACCCCGTCTACATGCTGCTCTCCCCAATACGTTCTACACACACGCTGAAGGGCGCCAGTTTCGTCGCATGACACGCGCGCAGCCACTGTCCAAACGTCCGTATTTTACACGATTGGTTTTGGAACGGGTTGATTATCATCGATAAGAATGGACATGACAAACAGACCCAAGAGAAAGCATTTTCCTCAAATATCCAATACTACATTTTGTGTTTGTTCAGGTACAACACAACACTATTTTTACTTGCATTTCTTGAAATATATCATAAATATGTCAGATCCATATGTGTTATGTTATGTGGTGAGTGTGAAGATGAACTGCTACTTCCTCTGTCAGCTCTAGACACTAAAAAGAAATGAGAAGAGAAATCAGGCCAATCACAACAGCTGGTCAGTCTGACATCATGTTGCCTGAGCTCACTACTATTCATGAGCTCGCCCAGTTGAGCTGTGGAAAGGATGCTGATTGCCAGGATCTTATTGGCTAGCTGTTAACCAATCAGAGTCAAGCAGCTTAGCTTGTTGAATATTAATGAGAACTGGCCCAAATTGAGCTGAGTCTTTCTATACCACACTAGAATGGCTTGAAAGAAGGTACCTGAGGTACCTACAGAGTCCATAGTAAAACTTCAGACATTACCGAAAGTGATGACTTACATGTAGCAGGGCACCTTTAAGATGTTTCTCAAACTGTCTGAACATTTTCCTAAATGTGTTTTAATTATTTTCCAGTTGAGAGCAGCTTCTCCATTTCCTGGGGATATGTCCATTGACCGAGCACTCAAAAATGACACAAGGCTAGTATGCATGTGGCCATTTCACAATAATGTCATAGTGTTTTGCTAATTATCCAGTGTGAGCACAAACATGCTCAAACCTAGCCTAGAATTAACATGTAGCATTTGGAAATACAATTGTACTATTTATTCTCTTTACCTATTTGTATTTATTGCTTGTTTATCTTTAGTGTATCATATTCCTTGAATGTCCCTGTTGTGGGAATAAGAAAGGATTTTGAATCTTGCACACAGAGTAAGCCACAAATGCAAAACAGGAATCTACTTGTATATAATGAACCCAAATGCATGCGACAAACTAATTGAAAGTGGATTACAATGCAGCAGTGTTCATGGCTTGAATAATTCATTATAAAAAGCTTCACGGTGTCAGCTGTGGAGTCACCCCGGAAATGTTTTGCATCTTTGAAGGTAAATGCATTTATTTCTTCACAAAAACCCAGCTCGATAATTGCATTACTTCTTTTTCATTCAAAGCTTATTTTCAAGCTAAATCAGATTAGCCTTTGATTTTAAGCATACATTTCATTATGTCCATTACTTCTTGCTTCTCGTGAATGTTGGTGATAAAAATAATGATAAAAATGTAAAGTACAAGCGACTGTCAACCCACATAACAAGTAACAGTTAGGGTTGATAGGCTGTATGTATTAAATATGTATTAAGGTGGTTTCTGCTATAATGTGCCATAGGGTAGGCAAGATAGTCACCACTTGACATGTGTGTGCAATATTCACTCTTTCCCGGCCGTGACGCATTACAATCAAACTCATTCAGCGGTTTGCGTTTAACGTTAGCTCGAGCCGTCATTAGTCAGATGCATCTCAACTTGACCCCTTACTGACCCCCGCCCCAACCCCGTGTACATCTATATCACAGCTGACTTCCTCCGAGCCGAATGGGATGCAGGCAGCGTGTGGGCGTTGGCTCGGTGAGACGTGGACACTAATGAAAGCTGACAAGCACCAGAGGCCCGTGGGGAGCAGAAAGCACCGGGCAGGGAACCATAAGCTACATTCGAGTTTGCAGCGTTTCCCACTCAGACATCCACCTTGAAGACCTCGCTCCGCCTCGCTCTGTTGGCTACAAAAGGCTCAGGGCAGCTTAAGGGGAGATTTGAAGGGGATAGCGAGGAGAAAACATAACTAATCCTTAAACTGAGAAGAGTAATCTGCGAGGGAGGACTTACAGCAAAAGAAAATGACAATGCACTCACGTAAGAAAAGTGAGCTTTCTATTAGGAATGCTTGCAACAATGAGGCAGTTGTTGAGCTGCAGATAATCAAGAGTTAAGACGACCCTCAGTACGACGGTTGGAAAACACTCTTGCTCTACACAGCATGTGGGAGACAGTGAAGTGCTGCACCCCCAGAAGGGTTTGGATTAAAAGAGCCGCCATATGACCATCCAGCCATGCTCGTGGAAAACAATGTGAAGTGTTTGAGCCCGTCCTCGGTTCTCTCATTGATTTCTGTTGATCACAATCTTATTTGGCAATTTAAATGCTAATGATACTTTTAATTGCAAGATGGGATAAATGTGATTTGATCTTTGGGAGGCAATTACTTTCATGCTTTGTCTCGCTCCGATCTTTTCAAAAGGCGGACAACAATTACCCCGGAGATTTTTTCTTTTATTTCTCTTCTCTCATTTTCTCGCAAGAGATAAAAGAACAAAACAAGAATAAAACAAAATGACTTCTGTTTGGGTTCTTTGACAAGTTTATCAAAAAAGAAAAGGGATTTCTGTTGTTGGAAGGTTTTTGCTTTTTTGTTTTTTTTATGGAACACTTAAACTTTGCAATTATACACACACGGGCCAAGATCCAAACCTTTTTCAACACCTCGGGCATTGATGCTAGATTACACACACTGCTATACAAACCAACATGAAAAGGTGAGCGATAAAGACAGTTGCACTGCATGTATAACATTCTGTAGAGAGGAAACCAAGCACCATTTTTTTTACTCATGAACAACAACAGTGAATGATTCCAATTCACAGCCAGTACAGGAAGTCCATGTTCAATGACTCAGAAAGACAATAAAACACAACGCTACTCTGGTTACAGCTTTACGCTGGAGGAAGGTGTCCGACAATGAGTTACTATTGATCACATTTGAAAAAGGTCTCCACACAGCAATGGTGAAAAACACACAAATGGCCGGTGTGTCAATCAAAGGGCCACAAAAAATACAAATAATATCTCTAGCAACCATCTTTCAAATCATGCTTCACTTTGACTTCAATGTAGAGTCTATAGTAATTTCAAAAGTCCTCCAAAGTCACAATGGGACTACCTTTCAGTCCTGGAAAATCATTTCCAACCGCTATGGTGGAAGGGTTTGTACCCCCGTTGAGACAACACAGTTGATGTTGATTTGCTGACGATGACATCCCGCTCATGATCAGTCATCCTTTTTTTTGAAACGTTCTGCATGTGATTCTTTTCAGACATTGTCGTAAAATATGGGCCAGGCAGTTGGCACCAGAGTGATATATTCCGGCGAGTGTCAAAAACAGCAGCTGCACGTCAGGGACACTAGCGAGTGAATTTATTTTGCCCATGGCGCCACGATTGGCAGCGCTTTCCGCCGTTTTGGAGGCCATGCATCACGTTTGGAGCAAAAGACAAAGCGATGGACATATTATTCGGAGAAACATCGCTTTTTGACAAGGCCCATCTATTTTGATAATCAGTTGACTGTTGTGCCAGTGCAGCCTCTGAAGGGGCCAGTGATTTATTAGGATTGACCAATTTCGAGTCACATCGTGTGCTGCTTTGTGAGGGCAAACAAGAGACGTGACTGGCGGTGCAGTCAGCCATGTTATCAAACGGCCAGGCTTGATTAACGGCTCATCAACATGCAGAATTAAACTGGCAAAAAGGCTTCCCTTTTAACCCTGTCGTCAGTCATAGTAAAACTATGAATTTCTCACAGTGGTTCTCTGCA